>NW_025721280.1:0-165865 GCF_922984935.1 Meles meles | reverse complement strand
ACCCCAAAGATGTGAGTTTTAATGATTATTATTTTTTAAATTATTTTTATTAACGTATAATTTATTACTTGCCCCAGGGGTACAGGTCTGTGAATCATCAAGTGTATACATTTCACAGCACTCACTGTAGCACATACCCTCCCAATGTCCATAACCCAGCCAACCTATCCCTACCCCCCAACCCCTCAGCAACCCTCAGTTTGTGTTGTGAGACTTAAGAGTCTCTTATGGTTTGTCTCCTTCCCGATCCCATCTTGTTTCATTTTCTCCCTCCCTACCGCCCATTACACCCTGTCCTGCCTCTCAAATTCCTCATATCAGGGGGATCATATGATAATTGTCTTTTTCTGATTGACTTATTTCACTCAGCAGAATACTCTCTAGTTACATCCATGTCATTACAAATGGCCAGATTTCGTTTCTTTTGATGGCTGCATAGTATTCCATTGCAGGTATGTATGTACGTGTGTGTGTGTGTGTGTGTGTGGTAAGAAAGAAAGAAAATGTGGTGTGTGTATATATATATAATTTTTTTTTCTTTTTCTTTATCCATTCATCTGTTGATGGATATTTAGGTTCTTTCCATAGTATGGCTCTTGTGGACATTGCTGCTATAAACATTCTTATGCATATGCCCCTTCGGATCACTACATTTGTATCTTTTTTTTTTTTTTAGATTTTTAAAAGATTTTATTTATTTTTTTGAAAGGCAGAGATCACAGGTAGGCAGGGAGGCAGGCAGAGAGAGAGGAGGAAGCAGACTCCCTGCTGAGCAGAAAGCCCAATGCGGGGCTTGATCCCAGGACCCTGGGACCATGACCTGAGCCGAAGGCAGTGGCTTTAACCCACTGAACCACTCAGGTGCCCCATTACATTTGTATCTTTAGGGTAAATACCCAGTAGTGAGATTGCTGGGTCATGGGGTAGTTCTATTTCCAACTTTTTGAGGAACCTCCATGCTGTTTTCCAGAGTGGTTGCACCAGCTTGCATTGCCACAGACAGTGTAGGAGGGCTCCCCTTTCTCTGCATCCTCACCAACATCTGTTGTTTCCCGACTTGTTAATTTTAGCCATTCTGACTGGCGTGCAGTGGTATCTCACTGTGATTTGGACTTTTATTTCCATGATGCCAGATGATGTTGAGTACTTTTTCATGTGTCTGTTGGCCATCTGAATGTCTTCTTTGCAGAAATGTCTGTTCATGTCTTCTGCCCATTTCTTGATTGGATTATTTGTTCTTTGGGTGTTGAGTTTGAGAAGTTCTTTATAGATCTTGGATACCAGCCCTTTATCTGACATGTCATTTGGAAATATCTCCTCTCGTTCTTTTAGTTGTCTTTTGGTTTTGTTTACTGTATCCTTTGCTGTGCAAAAGATTTTGATCTTGGTGAAATCCCAGTAGTTCATTTTTGCCCTTGCTTCTCTTGCCTTTGGCGATGTTTTTAGGAAGAAGTTGCGGTGGCTGGGGTCGAAGAGGTTGCTGCCTGTGTTCTCCTCAATGATATTGATGGATTCCTGTCTCACATTGAGGTCTTTCATCCATTTTCAGTCTATTTTTGTGTGTGGTGGAAGGAAATGGTCCAGTTTCATTCTTCTGGATGTGGCTGTCCCATTTTCCCAACATCATTTGTTGAAGGAACTGTCTTTTTTTCCATTGGACATTCTTTCCTGCTCTGTCAAAGATTAGTTGACCATAGAGTTGAGGGTCTATTTCTGGGCTCTTTATTGTGTTCCATTGATGTACGTGTCTGTTTTTGTGCCAGTACCATACTATCTTGATGATGACCACTTTGTAATAGAGCTTGAAGTCTAGAATTGTGATGCCACCAACTTTGGGTTTCTTTTTCAACATTCCCCTGGCTCTTCGGGGTCTTTTCTGGTTCCATATAAATTTTAGGATTATCAAAATTATCTATTCTTTGAAAAAAATGGATGGTATTTTGATAGGGATTACATTAAATGTGTAGATTGCTTTAGGTAGCATAGTCATTTTCACAATATTTGTTCTTCCAATCCATGAGCATGGAATGTTTTTCCATTTCTTTGTGTCTTCCTCAATATCTCTCCTGAGTACTTTATAGTTTCCTGAGTACAGATTCTTTGCCTCTTTGCATAGGTTTATTCCTAGGTATCTTATGGTTTTGGGTGCTATTGTACATGAGATCAACCCCTTAATTTCTCTTTCTTCTGTCTTGCTGTTGGTGTATAGAAATGAAATTGATTTCTGTGCATTGATTTTATATCCTGACACTTTACTGAATTCCTGTACCAGTTCTAGTAGTTTTGGAGTGGAATCTTTGGGTTTTCCACTTAAAGTATTGTATTATCTGCAAAGAATGAGAGTTTGACTTCTTCTTTGCTGATTCAGATGTTTTTTTATTTATTTCTGTTGTCTGATTGCTGAGAGTAGGACTTCTAGTACTGGGTTGAATAGCAGTGGTGGTAGTATACATCCCTGCTGTGGTCCTGACTTTAGCAAAAAGCTCTCAGTTTTTCCCCATTGAGAATAATATTAACTTTGGGTTTTTCCTAGATGGCTTTGATGATATTGAGGTATGTACCTTCTATCCCTACACTGTGAAAGAGTTTTGATTAAGAAAGGATGCTGTACTTTGTCAAATGCTTTTTCTGCATCTACTGGGAGTATCATATGGTTCTTGTTCTTTCTTTTATTAATGTATTTTATCACATTGATTTGTGGATGTTGAACCAACCTTGCAGCCCTGGAATGAATCCCACTTGGTCGTGGTGGATAATCCTTTTAATGTACTTTTGGATCCTATTGACTAGTATTTTGGTGAGAATTTTTGCATCCGTGTTCATCAAGGATATTGGTCTGTACTTCTCCTTTTTGGTGGGGTCTTTGTCTGGTTTTGGGATCCAAGTAATGCTGGCCTCATAAAGTGAGTTTGGAAGTTTTCCTTCCATTTCTATTTTTTTGGAACAGTTTCAGGAGAATAGGTATTAATTCCTCTTTAAATGTTTGGTATAATTCCCCTAGAAAGCCCTCTGGCCCTGGGCTCTTTTTTGTTGGGAGATTTTGCTGACTCTTTCAATCTCCTTACTGGTTATGGGTCTGTTCAGGTTTTCTGTTTCTTCCTGCTTCAGTTTTGGTAGTTTGTATGTCTCTAGGAATGCATCTGTTTCTCCCAGATTGTCACGTTTGCTGGCATATAGCTGCTCATAATACGTTCTTATAATTTTTTGTCTTTCTTTGGTCTTGGTTGTGATCTGTCCTCTTTCATTCATGATTTTATTTATTTGGGTCACTTATATTTTGATAAGTCTGGCCAGGGGTTTATTAATCTTATTAATTCTTTCAAAGAACCAGCTCCTAGTTTGATTGATTTGTTCTACTGTTTCTTTGGTTTCTATTTCATTGATTTCTGCTCTGATGTTTATGATTTCTCTTCTCTTGCTGGGTTTAGGCTGTCTTTGCTGTTCTCCAGCTCCTTTAGGTGTAGGGTTAGGTTGTGTACTTGAGACCTTTCTTGTTTCTTGAGAAAGGCTTGTATTGCTATATACTTTCCTTTCAGGACTGCCTTTGCTGTGTCCCAAAGATTTTGAATAGTTGTGTTTTCATTTTCATTTGTTTCCATGAATTTTTTCAGTTCTTCATTAATTTCCTGGTTGACCCATTCACCCTTTAGTAGGATGCTCTTTAACCTCCATGTATTTGAGTTCTTTCCAACTTTCCTCTTGTGATTGAATTTTAGCTTCAGAGCATTGTGGTCTGAAAATACGCAGGCAATGATCCCAACCTTTTGGTACCAGTTGAGACCTGATTTGTGACCCAGGACGTGATCTATTCTGGAGAATGTTCCATGTGCACTAGAGAAGAATGTGCATTCTGTTGTTTTGGGATGGAATGTTCTGAATATATCAGTGATGTCCATCTGGTCCAGTGTGTCATTTAAAGCCTTCATTTCCATATTGATCTTTTGCTTGGATGATCTGTCCATTTCAGTGAGGGTGTTGTTAAAGTCCCCTACTATTATTGTTTTATTGTTGATTTGTTCATTTGATTTTATTATTAATTAGTTTATAGAATTTGCTGCTCCCATGTTAGGGGCATGTTTACAATTGCTAGATCTTCCCGTTTGGACAGACCCTTTACGTATGATATAATGTCCTCCCTCATCTATTATATTCTTTGACTTAAAATCTAATTTATCTGATAAAGGGATTGCCACCACAGCTTTATTCTGATGTCCATTAGCGTGGTAAATTGTTTTCCACCCCCTCACTTCAAATCTGGAAGTGTCTTTGGGTCTAAAATGAGTTTCTCGCAGATAGCATATCTATGGGTCTTGTTTATCCATTCAGATGCCTGTGTCTTTTGATTGGGCATTTAGCCTATTTACATTCAGGGTAACTATTGAAAGATAGCAATGTAGTGCCATTGTGTCACCCTAAGGTGTCTGTTACTGTATATTGTCTCTGTTCCTTTCTGGTCTACTACTTGTAAGATCTCTCATTGCTTAGAGGACAGCTTTCAATAATTCCTGTGGGCTTGTTTGGTGTTTGCAAATTCTTTTAGTTTTTTCTTTTTTTTTGTCCTGAAATTTTTTTTGTCTCTCCTTCTATTTTCAATGACAGTCTACGTGAATATAGTATTCTTGGCTGCATATTTTTATTGTTTTGTGGTCTGAATATATCATGCCAGTTCTTTCTGGCCTGTTAGGTCTCTGTGGATAAGTCTGCTGCCAATCTAATATTTCTTCCATTGTATGTTACAGACTTCTTGTCCCGAGCTGCTTTCAAGATTTTCTCTTTGTCACTAAGAGCTGTAATTTTTTCCTTTATATGACAGGGTGTGGACCTATTTTTATTGATTTTGAGGGGCATTCTCTGTGCCTCCTGGATTTTGATGCTTGTTTTCTTCACCAAATTAGGGAAATTCTCTACTATCATTTGCTCCAATATACCTGCTGCCTTCCCCTCTCTTTCTTCTTTTTGGGATCCCAATTATTCTAATATTGTTTCATCTTATGATATCACTTATCTCTTGAATTTTCCCCTCGTGGTCCAGGTGTTTTTTGTCTCTCTTGCTCAGTCTCTTTATTCTCTGTCATTTGGTCTTCCATATCACTAATTCTCTCTTCTGCCTCATTTATCCTTAGAGTTAGAGCCTCCATTTTTTATTGCACCTCATTAATGGCTTTTTAAAATTTCAACTTGGTTAGATTTTTGTTCTTTTATTTCTCCAGAAAGGAATTCTCTAATATCTCCCACGGCTCTTTCGAGCCCAGCTAGCAACTTGAGAATCATCATTTTGAACTGTAGTTCTTATATGTTACCAAAGTTCATAGTGATGAGGTCCCTAGCCATTGGTACTGCCTCTTGTTCTTTATTTTTTAATTTTTTTGTGTTGAGTTTTTCCGTATTATAATTTTATTGAGATAAGAATAGATGAATGAGTGAATAAAATACTAACAGGGTGGCAAAGACTCCAGAAAAATATATGCTAACCAAATCAGAAGAGACCCAAAACTGCGGGGAGAAGAATGGGGAAAAACGAAATAAAAATAAAAAAATAAAAAATAAAGAATATGTATATATTAGGTATTCTGGTGTCTTAGAAGAAACTATGTCCCCAAATTTTAAAGGGACAAAACCATATATATATATATATATATACACACGAAAATAAGGGTAAACATGATGAAGGGATGGAATATAACTGTAAAGATGAAAATTTAAAGAGTCTAAAAAAGGAATCGATAAATTGGTTGGAAAAAGAAAAAAAAAGAAGAGGAGAGAATGTGATCAGGTTGGAGACTAGAACAAAGCCATGTGCTAGATTTAGGGTATATTTTTATCTATTAGAAGAAACTGTATATCAAAATTTTAAAGAAAAAATCCTGTATGTATACAAAAATACAATGAAGGGATAAAATATGACTATTACAAGGAAAATTAAAAAAAATTTTTTTTAAAGTTATTGATAAGATTAAACAGTTAAAAAACATTAAAAGCATAAGGAGGAAAAGTTAAAAAATTGAGTAAGAAAAAAATTTTTAAAATTTAACTTTGCATTACTAAAAGATTATGGGGGAAAAGCCATGAATTCTGTGTTGCTTTCCCTTAGCTCTGGAGTTTGGCTGTTTTTGTTAATGGATGAACTTGGTCATGGCTTGATGTTCTTGCTGATCTTCTGGGAGAGGGGCCTGTTGCAGTGCATCTCAAATGTCTTGGCCTGAGGGGGAATTGCACTGCCCTTGCTGGGGGCCAGGCTAATCAGTCTGCTCGGTTTTGCTCTCAGGAGCTTTTGTCCCTGAATGCTTCCTGTTAAACTTTGGAGGATGGGAGCGAAAATGGTGGCCTCCCAATCTCTGGCCCAGAGGACCTGAGATCCAGGGCCCCACTCCTCAGTGGGCCTTCAGAGAAAGGTAGTCAATCACTCATGTCTCTGTGTTCACCCAGCCTGTGACTGAGTATTTCTGTCTCTGGTGCACAACCCCATTTGGAGTCTCCAAATCCAGCAGATTTCCTGCCACACATTCCCACGGCACTCCTCCCAGAGGTGAAATGAGGGGGTTTCACCCCGGATCTGCCACTTGTGGGGTCCCTGCTGGAAGAGCACTGGCCCAACTGTGCCTTGGATCAAGGTTTAAGGCCACCCGGAGCTGAGAGCTCACTCCTGGGCTCCGTTTCTGCATCTGGCTTCCCTACTCCAATATCTGGGAGCTTTGCCACACTCAGGCACCCCTGGTCTTTCTGTGGCCCCATGGGTCCTGAGACCATACTGTTCTCACTAGGGCTCCACCCTCCGCTTAGCCACTGGAGCGATGTCCCTCAGTGGAGCAGACTTCTAAAAGTTATGATTTTGTGCTCTGCTGATCCACCACTTACTGTGAGCTGGCCTTCCTCTTGTGGTATATATTCCCCTCTCTTCGGATTCACTTTTCCGCATGTCCTACCATTCTGAAAGTGGTCAATTTTCTGTCCCTTGAATTGCTGCTCTTCTCTTCTATCTCCTGTTGAGTTTGTAGGTGTTTGGAATGGTCTGATAAGTATCTAGCTGAACTCCTGGGACCTAGTGATATTTCAGTCTGCTACTCCTCTGCCCTCTTGCTTCTTCCCTGTTACAATTATTATTAGCTTTTGTGGGTGCCCTCTCCCATTCTCCTTATCGTGTTAGTCCAGGCACTTGCTAGTTCTTGGTTGGACCCTGAAGTAATTCCTGACTGAGCTCATCCCCAGGATTTTCTCAGTCTACTTCACCTTATATTCTGCTGCCAGAATGATCTGGCAGATGACAGAGATTTTTACTCTCCTGCTCAAAACGATTTGATTTACAAAAGAAAGTCTTTAATTCCTTTATTATGTCACTGCAGGTTCTGTACTGTTTTCTACTATCATTGACCACTGTTTGCCTGCAGGGACCTTTCATCCCAGGCATGGTGAATATTTTACTTTTGTCCATTCTTTTTCTGTATTTGCCCTCCTCCTCGCCATTTCTCACAGTGGATCATCTGCCTGGATGGCCTTCCTCTTTTCATTCTTCCCTATGTGGCCAAGTGTTCTTTATTTCTGGAGGCCTACTCACAAGGCTCTATCCATAGAAACTCCTTTTACTGTTTCCATAGCTCCACAAAAGGTATTTACCTTTTCTTTTATCTCCCATAGCAACTTACCTGTATAACTCCTGTGACTCTTTTTACTTTCTGATCTATGTTTTACTTATATACCTTTATTATTCCTATGTTTAGAGCACATTTATACTTGATTTACAACTTTAAATTCTTCTCATACCTGCATAACACCTTGCCCAAAGGCAGTGGTCAATACATTAACATGGAGTGAATGAGTGATTTCTCCCTCAGTCTGTGTGTTGATCAAAGGGCATTCACCTCAGATATGCCCAATATGTATTGAAAAAGGAATGGATAAAATACATGTTCTTTATTCCCAGACAATATTATATATTATTTACAGTAAAGCCTCTCTGACTCTTTCTACTAGAGTTGCATTTGATCTCGTAGAAACCACAGCACTCAGGAATCTATATGGATCCCCAGAGCGGGGAGTGATTAATCCAAGATGCAGATCCAGTTATCAGTAGCAGAATGTCTCCATGGCTGAGACTGCTAATGGATTCTGTGCTCTTGGGCTCATATGCTTTCCTTTCCATTGTTCTTAAATAGTCTCTCTGGTCTAGGAGTAGTAATCAGAGAATTTGAATCAGATTTCTTTCCAACTGTAAAATAATTTCTAATGGGAAAAATTATTCACCATTGATAAAGACATTATAATTAGCATAATGGCACATCTTGAAGAATGAGACAATTTAAACTGCTGAATATCTGTGATACTTAAATATAAGAGGTATTGGAAACACTGGAAGCAGTGGGGTAGAAGACATTAGTGTACATAGATTCTTTCTGAATGACAGCTGTCAATCCACAAACTGTTCATCTGCAGGACTGGTCATTTACACACACCTTTCACTCCCTCTGTCATAAAATCATTGTTTTTCTACCCCTTTCGTGTCACTTAGTGAATGATATTCTTCATCTATAAAATGTAGATTATAGTGTTAACCTCATTGGATCTATGAGAATTTAGTAAGAGAATGTTTATAAAGTACCTGATGTAGAGCAAGTGCTTAGTTACTATTATTCTCCATTTCTTCTTTGTTTCCATAGAATATATGTTGCCATTTCCTACTTTATGTTCAAATTAGACATATCAAAATTTTCCCAATAGTTTGTGGCTGCCCCCAAGGAGGCCCTTAGAATCCCTTTCAGACCCTGTCTTCCAGGCAACTACTATCAATCAAATGGGTTTCACACATGAGATAAGACTCATTTGTCATCATGTCCTGGTAAATGACAGATGATTTTCCCCCCACTTCTAAATACAGTTCAGCTACATCTGTCTGTTTGTGCCCACCCCATGTTAGTCTAGCACTTTGTCTTCTGACTTTGTTTTAATTCACATTCTAGTCCTATTCTCTCTTGATTTCTATTTCTTAATTTCTTTTTCTATTTCTATGCCATATTCTAAGAAGTGTTTCAAAGAAACCAAAGATATGACTTAATAGGACTTGGATATATAAAGTTATACTATGCTGAATTGATTGTATTAACTTAGTTTGGTTATTCCATTTTCTGATAAGAGAAAGTATTTATCTTTTGTTTTAGGAACAAAAAGAAAAGAAAGAAAGATTTTAGTCCAAAACACATTTTTTGAAAGCTTGTAGACCAGAGTGGAAAAAAAAATAAAAGAATCTGAAGGTTGGGGCGCCTGGGTGGCTCAGTGGGTTAAAGCCTCTGCCTTTCGCTCAGGTCATGATCCCAGGGTCCTGGGATCGAGCCCCGCATCGGGCTCTCTGCTTGGCGGGGAGCCTGCTTCCTCCTCTCTCTCTCTCTGCCTGCCTCTCTGCCTACTTGTGATCTCTATCTGTCAAATAAATAAATAAAAATCTAAAAAAAAAAAAAGAATCTGAAGGTAATATTAGATATTAGGTATATGTAGATACTTCCTATAAATCAGAGAAATCTTAGTTTGAGCATATTCCCTTTTTGAATTTTGGAATTCCTTGAGTACTTTCTAGTCCTTAACTATAATCTGAAAAACCAGAATAAACCTTTATCCTGGTTAGGAGGACTTACAAGAGGTAATTCATGAAGAGTGCTTTCTTAATGTAGAGCCTGTCACTGAAAACGGATTCAAGGAATCTCAGAAATTACCATTAATTTATCCAAGTGTATTTTCAGTGTAAAAAACAAGGAAAATAATTCTGTAAAATTTCCACTGGGAGAATAGCATCTCATTTCCTTCTTCTGAAAGAATGCATGACCTTTGACAAAAATCTCAAACTTTCAAGCAAAAAATTACTTAATGAACTAGCTTGCCAGGCATGGAGAGATGTAATAGAAGCTCTTTCATATGTGGATCCTCTTCCTTCTTTTTTATAAAATAAATTATCTTCAAATGGTCTCTATAGATAGCAAAGATGATTTTTTGAAAAAATAACCTTAATCGAAGAAAATAGTGTAATGGAGCTTCATGTCAAAGTTGAGCTCAGTTAGCATTAGGGGCATACTTTAAATTTAAATGTATCTCTATGGAATGATACATACTAAACTATTAAATAATGTGTCCTGATGGGGATAAAGTAAGAGCTGAATGTGAAGACTCATTTTTAAAATTTATATCTTTGTATTACTGGAATTGTTGCAATGAGCATATATTATTTTTTGATAGTGAATTTTTAAAATGCCATTACATTTTTAATAAAAGTCATTTTTAGTTTTGGCCCTTGGTAGACTTATGATTCTGTGAAAATTTGTGATCTGGGTCTTCTACCTCTTTGTCATAAGGTTTGATTCCATTTTCTTCTCTCCATACTAAAGCACCCATATTACTTTTCATTCATAATTTACTGCCAAAAAAGAGCATGAGAAACATACACACCCTAAAATAGAAGTCATTTATCAGTGCATACATTTTTGTCCTTCTGAAATATATTTGTTATTCAATGAAGATCAAAGTCATAGGTCAGACATATAAATACCCTACTTGAATTTCCATGATCTATCAGCAAAAGAGGGGTTTTTAAGTGAGGGCTTTTCAGATCCACAATGTCATATCTTTAATATGCTAATATTAATAAGTGACCTATTCTGCCTTCTAGGATTTTTGACTAATGAATGCTGGTGATCCTGCCCTGGTATGTGTCGATCATATATAAATAATGGTGAGAACTTTAAGACTGTTTGCTGTTGTTTCAGTGAAGTGAAGAGCTCATCAAGAGTTCAGAGCAACAGTGGATTAAGCTGCTGGCTTTGGCTCAGGTCATGATCCCAGGGTCCTGGGATCGAGCCCTGCATCGGGCTCTCTGCTCAGCGGGGAGCCTACTTCCCCCTCTCTCTCTGCCTGCCTCTCTGCCTACTTGTGATCTCTCTCTCTCTGTCAAATAAAAAAAATATTAAAAAAAAAAGTTCAGAGAAAAAGTGTGACACTATCTACCTTAGTCTTTTTTTTTTTTTTAAGAGTTTATTTATTTATTTGAGAGAGAGACCACATGTGAGCTGGGGGAGGAAGAAATAGGGGAAAGACTGTCAAGACTCCATGCTGACTGTGGAACCCAACATGGAGCTTGATCCCAGGACCCTGAGTTCAGGACCTGAGTCTAAACCAAGAGTCAGGCTTAACAGACCCAGCCACCCAGATGCCCCTTTCCTTAGTTTTAAAATGATTGCTCCAAAAATAAAATAAGGTAATAAAATAAAATAAGATAATTGCTCAAGCTATTGGGTTGAAAATTTCTCCAGTGAGGTAAGAACTCAAAACAGAAAGATATTTAGGAGGCTACTGCAATAATTTAGTTGAGAGATAATGAATGGATAGATTAGGAGCAGTGGTGCTAGTATGAATTTGTCAGATGCTGGGTATATTTGAAGGTAGAGCCAACAGGCTTCTCTAGTGGATTGGCTGGAAGATGCAAGAGGCCCTGATGATTCCCAAGGATTTTGTTGTACACAATTAGAAGGATGACTTTGCTGTCAACTGCCATGGTGAATGGTGTTTCACACAGATTCTTCTCAACAAGGGGTACAGGTACAGGTGAGAAGTTCTTCTAGCAGGGGGTAAGGGAAGTACTGGTTCTCATCTTGATGGTCTGTCTTCTCTCATCTCCTGCTCTGAGAAGTTTGCTAGCTATCTCCAATTTCTATCTGATTTACGTCAAATGAATAATGAGAATTTTTTTTAATTACTTTCTTCACTTGATGAACGATCACATTTTAAGATATTAGATTAGGATATAATAGGATATATTTTAAGTCCAGAATCTTCATAAACTATCTTAATAAAGCTATGACGATTTATGTTTTGATTAGTACTCATGCATCTGTGTGGTAGTAGAATGTAAGGAGATGCAGCCCTCTGATAACTGCACTGGGAATAAATGTCTGCTGCAGAACTTTGAAAGTTTTCAAGGAGTCCCTGTTCAAATCACTGCAGTGAAACACTGCAGTGTTGCTGAATTAAATGCTACCCCCAGCCCAAACTGCATTAGAAATTTTCTTTCCATTTAAGCATCTCCTCCCCAATTATGCATGGATGACAACAGACCAATAAAATCACTGAGAAATCTGCCAATTATACATTACTCTTTACTTATATTACCCATTCTGAGAATGTTACCTGTTTCTTACCCAGCTAACTAAGAAGAAACAATAGAGAAGACATTTGTTCATTTGTCCTTTAAAAATGTTTCCTTTCTGGCCTGGACTATAGGGCAAATAAGGTTTTTATTTTTGCAAGAACATTATTATACTTTCTCCTTGAACCCCAAATGGGATGAGAACATTTTGTGATTAAATTTTCTGAGCACAGTTAAAGAAATCAATGTGAACTAAGCTGAATGGCTATAAAATGTTCTGGAACAACTGTTAAGTAGAATCAAGGGACTAAAGAGGAGGACTGGGGATACTTTATGCTATAGCCCTTTAAAAAAGGATATGAATAGAATCGTTTTCAAAGACTAAAGTAAAGTTGTTTCCTTTACCAAACTACTATTTTAGTCCTTGCATGATCTTTCCTTTTCTTCTTTGGCTGATTGGTATTCCCACTAATCACAATGAGGTAAACAATCTTTAACAAAGAAAGATTTTTACTTTGCTGCATCACACAAGGGCTCTTAATGAAGACAATACAACAAACGATGTAATTGGTGAATAGAGCCTTAACACAATTTCTCCAACTTCTGACAGAAAAGATAAAAGCAACTTAATGCACGTATGAAGAAAAATAGCAAAATTTATTTTCTCTTCTCTCTTCCTCTCCTTATCCCCTCACATGCGTGAGCAGGGTTTGCACAGGGGTCATTCCTGCAGTTAGAGGGAAGTAGTCTTTCAAAGCATGACAGGAAATGTAATAGAGGAAAGAAAGGTGAGGACTGGTCACTTGAACTAGTGGATCTGTAAGCCTCCTTAGGGCTTTGTTTCTTCAAAAAGAAAAGTGAATAACGGACTTTCCCAAAACTTGCGGAGTTTAAGTCATTAAAAGAAGTCCTACAACCACCTTCCTTTCTCATCTCCACAGCTCCAGGCAAGAGACCATTTGAACACAATAAGCAGATTGACCATATGTTCCAGTCATGTGCATGCTCTTGTCCTTGCGTATTTATTAAAACTGTCAAAGCTTCTGGGGCGCCTGGGTGGCTCAGTGGGTTAAAGCCTCTGCCTTCGGCTCAGGTCATGATCCCAGGGTTCTGGGATCGAGCCCCACATCGGGCTCTCTGCTCTGCGGACAGCCTGCTTCCTCCTCTCTCTCTCTGCCTGCCTCTCCGCCTACTTGTGATCTCTATCTGTCAAATAAATAAATAAAATCTTAAAAAAAAAAACTGTCAAAGCTTCCCAGTTTGAATAATTAGTTATATGATCGTCTGAGCCATAAGAGATTCTGATCTACAGAGAAGTTTCACTTTGACTAAATGAATGAGCTAAATGTCACTTTCAAGGTTGTAAGAGATTCACATGTGTAGAGGTGATAATTACACCTTGAAACAAATTTAGACTGGTTCCACAATTCAGGAGGTAAACTTCTATAGTCCCGTGCCATATGAGGCTAGCTTTTCAGGTATGCTTTGGATTGCTTTCTTTCTTTCTTCTTCTTCTTCTTCTTCTTCTTTTTTTTTTTGGTCTTCCTTAAAAAAATAAGAAGTATTTCCACAGGTAAATACCTGTTTGTTTGGGAGGTATAATTTTAATCATGAATGGAAGTGCACAGGTCCAAATTTCAGATGCTGGAAAATTTTAGGTATGTAACAGTTTCTGTTGAGCTATGGCTGTTGAAGTATATGTGTATGTATTTCCTCTACTTGGGATAACTTCTAGTAATAGTCTTACAGTTCTATGTATTATAGAAAAATTATCAGACTTATTTTTTCTCCATTAACTAATATAAAACTGAATGAAATATTTGAGGCAGCTTTTTTCCCCCCCCCAGGCATTGGAAAACAGACTGCACAGATCTGTGGCCCTTTAAAGAAGGGAAATAGATAAGATGAGCTCCATATTCACCCTGGCTTTCTTGGGGGGGGGGTACTTTCCAAGTGGTAACACATGGAAGAAGAGCCCAAACAGAAAACAGCTATCTTGCCGGATAAAGGAAGTGAATCTCAAAGTTTGTAGAGTATTGAAACTTGCAAGGTAGGGTATTAGGGTGTAGGGTGCTAAATAGAGATGAAATATCAGAAATAAGAATTTGTGTTTCTTTGAGTCTACAGCTGACTATGCATTGCAGATGAAACTCTGCCAGTTTTGGCAGAACGTAGTTACTGATGGTTTTAGTTGAATGGATATTATGAAAGTAATATAGAGTTGGGAGAGGTTGGAATTCCCAACGTTCATGGGGAAGAGACCTCAATGAATGTATTAGATGTTTAGTTGAGACCAGAAAGGCCATGCATTAAGAGTAAGTTACTTTAGCCCTATAGCAAAGGTTATTGTACCCCTGCCCTAACAAAACATTTGACAAAACCTTTGACAGGATAGAAGCTATCTACTAATCAGTTTCGTGCCTTCCAGGAAAAGAAAAATTAACAAGCCTTAAAAGAAAATAAAAAGATCTAGAATCTCAGTAATGTAGCACACATACTGTCTACGTACTAATAATAAAACATTATGAGACAAGTGAAAAAACAGAAAAATGTAAACCATAAAAAGGAGAAAAACAGTGACTAAAATAGATCCAGACATGACTTAGATACTTGAATTATTAGACAAGATTTTGAAAAACTATTATAAAAGTTAGATGATTTAAAAGAAAAGAGCTTAATGATTTAACCCATGGAAAATCTCAACAGAGAAATAGAAATTATAAAAATAACCAATGAAAGCTTGAGTGCCAAAAAATCTATTCTATTTCTCTGATCGAGTAGAGCTCAATCCCAGGGCCCTGGGATCATGACCCGAGCCAAAGGCAGTTGCTTAGCCACCTGAGCCACCCAGACATCCCAAATAAATAAAATCTTTAAAAAAAAAAAACCCTCTTTCAAATTTGATGAATAATACCAACCAATAGATCTAAGAATATCTGCAAACCCCAAGTAGGATAAACATTTAAAAAAAATGTGGGTATACCATAGTCAAATTTCTGAAGCTGAAAGATAAGGATAATTTAGGAGAAAAAACATATAAATGAGAACAGTGTTCAGAATTATTGTTCAGGGAAAAGAGTACATGCCAGAAGACAGTTAGTGACATCTTTAAAGCACTGAAAGAAAAAAATCAACCTAGAATTCTCACCTGCATAAAAATATCCTCCAGGGAAGATGGCAGAGAAGTAGCAGGGTGAGACTACATCACGTAGCAGGAGGTCAGCTTGATAGCTTATCTAAACATTGCAAACACCTACAAATCCAACGGGAGATCAAAGAGAAGAAGAACAGCAATTCTAGAAACAGAAAATCAACCACTTTCTGAAAGGTAGGACTGGCGGAGAAGTGAATCCAAAATGACGGGAAGATAGACCGCGGTGGGAGGGTCCGGCTCCCGGCAAGCGGCAGAGCAACAGAGCACAAAATCAGGACTTTTAAAAGTCTGTTCCACTGAGGGACATTGCTCCAGAGGCTAAACCGGGGGTGAAGCCCACGCAGGGTCAGTGTGGCCCCAGGTCCTGCAGGGTCACAGAAGGATCGGGGGTGTCAGAGTGTCGCAGAGCTCACAGGTATTAGAACAGAGAAGCCGGCTATAGAGACAGAGCTGAGGACTGAACTCTCAGCTCCAGGCTACCTTGAACCAGTCGCAGACTGGGTGAGCTCGGAGCGCGGCTGGGGGCTGGGAATACGGGAGTGATTGGGCGCTGTTCTCTGGGGGCGTGCTGAGGAGTGGGGCCCCAGGCTCTCTGCTCCTCCGGGCTGGAGACTGGGAGGCTGTCATTTTCATTACCGTCCTCCGGAACTCTACGGAAAGTGTTCAGGAACTCTACGGAAAGTGTTCAGGGAACAAAAGCTCCCAAAAGCGAACCCGAGCAGATTACTTAGTCTGGCCCCTGGTAAGGGCGGTGCAATTCTGCCTCGGGCAAAGACACTTGAGAGTCACTACAACAGGCCCCTCCCCCAGAAGATCAATAAAAAATCCAGCCAGGACGAAGTTCATCTATCAAGGAAAGCAGGTTCAATACCTAGGACAGCAGCGGAATTCCAGAGGAGGAGAAAGCAAAGCAGGGAACTCATGGCTTTCTCCCCATGATTCTTTAGTCTTGCGGTTAATTCAATTTTTTTTTCTTTCTTTTTAATTCTTCTGCTAAATATTTTAAAACTTTTACCCTTTTCTTTTTTAACGTTTTTTGACTAGTTTATCTAAAATATATATTTTTTCTTTCTTTTTTATATTTTTTCTCTATTTGTTTTATTTTTTTTATTTTTTTTTTCTGAACCTCTTTTTGTCCTCTTTATCCCCCTCACAATTTGGGGTCTCTTCTGATTTGGTTACAGCGCATTTTTCTGGGGTCTTTGCCACCCTTTTAGTATTTTATTTGATCCTTCATATCCTCTTATCTGGACAAAATGACAAGGCAGAAAAAATCACCACAAACAAAAGAACAAGAGGCAGTACTGAAGGCTAAGGACCTAATCAACACAGACATTGGTAATATGTCAGATCTAGAGTTCAGAATGACGATTCTGAATGTTCTAGCTGGGCTCGAAAAAGGCATGGAAGATATTAGATAAACCCTCTCTGGAGATATAAAAGCCCTTTCTGGAGAAATTAAAGAACTAAAATCTAACCCAGTTGAAATCAAAAAAGCTATTAATGCGGTGCAATAAAAAATGGAGGCTCTTACTGCTAGGATAAATAAGGCAGAAGAAAGAATTAGTGATATAGAAGACGAAATGACAGAGAATAAAGAAGCTGAGCAAAAGAGGGACAAACAGCTACTGGACCACGAGGGGAGAATTCGAGAGATAAGTGACACCATAAGACGAAACAACATTAGAATAATTGGGATTCCAGAAGAAGAAGAAAGAGAGAGGGGAGCAGAAGGTCTATTGGAGAGAATTATTGGAGAGAATTTTCCTAATATGGGAAAGGGAACAAGCATCAAAATCCAGGAGATGCAGAGAACCCTCCTCAAAGTCAACAAGAATAGGTCCACACCCCGTCACCTAATAGTAAAATTTATAAGTCTTAGTGACAAAGAGAAAATTCTGAAAGCAGCCCGGGAAAAGAAGTCTGTAACATACAATGGTAAAAATATTAGATTGGCAGCAGACTTATCCACAGAGACCTGGCAGGCCAGAAAGAGCTGGCATGATATATTCAGAGCACTAAATGAGAAAAACATGCAGCCAAGAATACTCTATCCAGCTAGGCTATCATTGAAAATAGAAGGAGAGATCAAAAGCTTCCAGGACAAACAAAAACTGAAAGAATTTGCAAACACCAAACCAGCTCTACAGGAAATATTGAAAGGGGTCCTCTAAGCAAAGAGAGAGCCTAAAAGTAGTAGATCAGAAAGGTACAGAGACAATGTACAGTAACAGTCACCTTACAGGCAATATAATGGCACTAAATTCATATCTCTCAATAGTTACCCTGAATGTTAATGGGCTAAATGCCCCAATCAAAAGACACAGGGTATCAGAATGAATAAAAAAACAAAACCCATCTGTGTGTTGCCGACAAGAAACTCATTTTAGACGCGAAGACACCTCCAGATTTAAAGTGAGGGGGTGGAAAACAGTTTACCATGCTAATGGGCATCAGAAGAAAGCTGGGGTGGCAATCCTTATATCAGATCAATTAGATTTTAAGCCAAAGACTATAATAAGAGATGAGGAAGGACACTATATCCTACTCAAAGGGTCTGTCCAACAAGAAGATCTAACCATTTAAAATATCTATGCCCCTAACGTGGGAGCAGCCAACTATATCAACCAATTAATAACAAAATCAAAGAAACACATCAAAAATAATACAATACTAGTAGGGGACTTTAACAGTCCCCTCACTGAAATGGACAGATCATCCAAGCAAAAGAGCAACAAGGAAATAAAGGCCTTAAATGACACACTGGACCAGATGGACATCACAGATATATTCAGAACATTTCATCCCAAAGCAACGGAATACACATTCTTCTCTAGTGCACATGGAACATTCTCCAGAATAGATCACATCCTGGGTCACAAATCAGGTCTCAACTGGTATCGAAAGATTAGGATCATTCCCTGCATATTTTCAGACCACAATGCTCTGAAGCTAGAACTCAATCAAAAGAGGAAAGATGGAAAGAACCCAAATACATGGAGACTAAACAGCATCCTTCTAGAGAATGAATGGGTCAACCAGGAAATTAAAGAAGAATTGAAAAAATTCATGGAAACAAGTGATAATGAAAACACAATGGTTCAGAATCTGTGGGACACAGCAAAGGCAGTCCTGAGAGGAAAATATATAGTGGTACAAGCCTTTCTCAAGAAACAAGAAAGGTCTCAAGTACACGACCTAACCCTACACCTAAAGGAGCTGGAGAAAGAACAAGAAAGAAACCCTAAACCCAGCAGGAGAAGAGAAATCATAAAGATCAGAGCAGAAATCAATGAAATAGAAACCAAAAAAAAAAAAAAAATAGAAAAAAAAATCAATGAAACTAGGAGCTGGTTCTTTGAAAGAATCAATAAGATTGATAAACCCCTGGCCAGACTTATCCAAAAGAAAAGAGAAAGGACCCAAATCAATAAAATCATGAATGAAAGAGGAGAGATCACAACTAACACCAAGGAAATACAGACAATTATAAGAACATAGTATGAGCAACTCTATGCGAACAAATTTGAAAATCTGGAAGAAATGGATGCATTCCTAGAGACATAGAAACTACCACAACTGAACCAGGAAGAAATAGAAAACCTGAACAGGCCCATAACCAGTAAGGAGATTGAAACAGTCCTCAAAAATCTCCAAACAAACAAAAGCCCAGGGCCAGACGGCTTCCCAGGGGAATTCTACCAAACATTTAAAGAAGAACTAATTCCTATTCTCTGAACTGTTCCAAAAAATAGAAATGGAAAGAAAACTTCCAAACTCATTTTATGAGGCCAGGATTACCTTGATCCTAAAACCAGACAAAGACCCCATCAAAAAAGAGAACTACAGACCAATATCCTTGATGAACACAGATGCAAAAATTCTCACCAAAATACTAGCCAGTAGGTTTCAACAGTACATTAAAAGGATTATTCAACACGACCAAGTGGGATTTATTCCAGGGCTGCAAGGTTGGTTCAACATCCACAAATCCATTAATGTGATTCAACATATTAATAAAAGAAAGAACAAGAACCATATGATACTCTCCATAGATGCTGAAAAAGCATTTGACAAAGTACAGCATCCCTTCCTGATCAAAACTCTTCAAAGTGTAGGGATAGAGGGCACATACCTCAATATGTGCCATCTATGAAAAACCCACCGCAGATATCATTCTCAATGGAGAAAAACTGAAAGCTTTTCCGCTAAGGTCAGGAACACGGCAGGGATGTCCATTATCACCACTGCTATTCAACATAGTACTAGAAGTCCTAGCCTCAGCAATCAGACAACAAAAACAAATGAAAGGCATCCAAATCGGCAAAGAAGAAGTCAAACGATCACTCTTCGCAGATGATATGATACTATATGTGGAAAACCCAAAAGACTCCACTCCAAAACTGCTAGAACTTGTACAGGAATTCAGTAAAGTGTCAGGATATAAAATCAAATGCACAGAAATCAGTTGCATTCCTGTACACCAACAACAAGACAGAAGAAAGAGAAATTAAGGAGTCAATTCCATTTACAATTGCACCCAAAAATCATAAGATACGTGGGAATAAACCTAACCAAAGAGGCTAAGAATCTATATGCACAAAACTATAAAGTACTCATGAAAGAAATTGAGGAAGACACAAAGAAATGGATAAATGTTCCATGCGCCTGGATTGGAAGAATAAATATTGTGAAAATGTCTATGCTACCTAAAGCAATCGACACATTTAATGCAATCTCTATCAAAACACCATCCATTTTTTTCAAACAAATGGAACAAATAATCCTAAAATTTATATGGAACCAGAAAAGACCTCGAATAGCCAAAGGAATATTGAAAAAGAAAGCCAGAGTTGGTGGCATCACAATTCCGGACTTCAAGCTCTATTACAAAGCTGTCATCATCAAGACAGCATGGTACTGGCACAAAGACAGACACATAGATCAATGGAACAGAATAGAGAGCCCAGAAATAGACCCTCAACTCTATGGTCAACTAATCTTTGACAAAGCAGGAAAGAATGTCCAATGGAAATATGACAGCCTCTTCAATAAATGGTGCTGGGGAAGTTGGACAGCCACTTGCAGAAAAATGAAATTGGACCACTTCCTTACACCACACACGAAAATAGACTCAAAATGGATGAAGGACCTCAATGTGAGAAAGGAATCCATCAAAATCCTTGAGGAGAACACAGGCAGCAACCTCTTCGACCTCAGCCACAGCAACATCTTCCTAGGAACATCGCCAAAGGCAAGGGAAGCAAGGGCAAAAATGAACTATTGGGATTTCATCAAGATCAAAAGCTTTTGCACAGCAAAGGAAACAGTTCACAAAACCAAAAGATAACTGACACAATGGGAGTAGATATTTGCAAACATCATATCAGATAAAGGGCTAGTGGCCAAAATCTATAAGGAACTTAGCAAACTCAACATCCAAAGAACAAAGAATCCAATCAAGAAATGGGCAGAGGACATGAACAGACATTTCTGCAAAGAAGACATCCAGATGGCCAACAGACACATGAAAAAGTGCTCCACATCACTCGGCATCAGGGAAATACAAATCAAAACCACAATGAGATACCACCTCACACCAGTCAGAATGGCTAAAATTAACAAGTCAGGAAATGACAGATGCTGGCGAGGATGCGGAGAAAGGGGAACCCTCCTACATTGCTGGTGGGAATGCAAGCTGGTGCAACCACTCTGGAAAACAGCATGGAGGTTCCTCAAAATGTTGAAAATAGAACTACCCTATGACCCAGCAATTGCACTACTGGGTATTTACCCTAAAGATACAAACGTAATGATCCGAAGGGACACGTGCACCCGAATGTTTATAGCAGCGTCTACAATAGCCAAACTATGGAAAGAACCTAGATGTCCATGAACAGATGAATGGATCAAGAAGAGGTGGTATATATACACAATGGAATACTATGCAGCCATCAAAAGAAATGAAATCTTGCCATTTGCAACAATGTGCATGGAAGTAGAGGGTATCATGCTTAGTGAAATTAAGTCAATCGGAGAAAGACAACTATCATATGATCTCCCTGATATGAGTACGTGGAGATGCAACATGGGGGTTAGGGGATAGGAAAAGAATAAATGAAACAAGATGGGATTGGGAGGTAGACAAACCATAAGTGACTCTTAATCTCACAAAACAAACTGGGGTTTGCTGGGGGGAGGTGGGGTTGGGAGAGGGGGAGTGGGTTATTGACATTGGGGAGAGTATGTGCTCTGGTGAGTGCTGTGAAGTGTGTAAACCTGGCGATTCACAGACCTGTACCCCTTGGGATAAAAATACATTATATATTTATAAAAAAATAAGAGATAAATAAAAAATTAAAAAACTGAAAAAAAATAGAACAAATTGTTGTAAGATCATGTAGTTTTTTAATGTGCCTTTATTATTTACATGTAAAAAAAATATCCTCCAGAACTTAAGGCAAAGTTCCAACTTTAAAAAACACCAAAAACAGGGACACCTGGGTGGTATAGTCAGTTAAACATCTGGCTCAGGTTGTGATCTCAGGGTGGTGATCTCAAGGTCTTGAGATGGAGCTCCATACCGGACTCCATGCTCAATACAGAGTCTGCATAAAACTCTCTCTGGCTCTCCCCACCTCCCTCAAATAAATAAATAAATCTTTATAAAAATCAATAAAACCAGCAAAAGCAGAGTTAACCAAAAATGTTAAAGATAGTTCTTGAGACCCAAGTGAAATGATATCAGGTAGAGACATGGGTCCACATGAAGATACATAGGATGCCAAAAAATAAGTATTTGGGTAACTCTGATTACTTACTAGTACTAATTTCTTAACTTCTTTAGAAGATAACTAAAGTTTATGGTAGAAGCACAAAGAATACAAATCATATATATGTGTTTGCATGTTTTGAACAAAACTACCAACCAGTTTTGCCAAACTGTATTTACGAAACACTTCATCTAAAAGGTCAAAACAAAGACCCTTTCTCATGGTACTCAGAACACATAAAGACAGATCATAGGGTGAGTCCTAAAATTATTACTAGTAAGTTCTAAACGATTAAAATTCTGACTATAGTTGAATCACAGTAGTAATCAATAGCTGGAAGACATTTAGAACGTACTCATCTATTTGAAAATTAAACATCACATTTCTAAATTGGAGAGAAAACTCATGGGGAAAACTTTAAAATATTTCAAACTGAATAACAATGAAAACCAAATCAAAAAGTTTTGTGATATGCAGATAAATCGATGATTAAAGGGAAATTTATTTATGTTAGAAAACCAAAAGTAGGTTAAATATATGGGTATTTAACATATATGTATATGTATACAGATCTATATATATTTGTACAGACATATATATGTAAATATAAAATCATTAATTATAACCAAATAGAGTTTATAGCAAGAATGCAAGATTGGTTTATTATTGGAAAGTCATTTGATGTAATTCACCATTCTAATGGGATAAAGGGGAAAATAATATATCCATCTCAATAGATTGAGTAAAGCATTGGATGAATTCAACACCTGTTCACCATTAAAGTTCCTAGAAAACTAGGAATTGGGAATGAAGCAAGCTTTTTTGATCTGACAGAACTCATTCATGAAAAACATACAGATACTATCAGACTTAATGAAGAAAGACTGTTTTCTTCATCAAATCAAGAATAAGGCAAGGATTTCTCACTACTTATTTTTATCATTATACTGGGAGTTGTAACCAGTGCATTCAGAGAAGAAAAAAAAAATCATAAGGATGGGAAAGAAAGAATTTTTAAAAATATTAACAGATGAACCTTAAACATTAAACATTAAAACATTAAACATTAAAAATCCTGTGGAAACTTAAAAACAACTACTAGAACTATTAAGTGAATTTAGTGAAAATGTTAGATATAGACACTCATATTGTTAAAATTAATGCATAGATTCAATACAATCTCAATAAAAAATCCCAGCAGGGTTTTTGCTGTTGATATTGAAATTGACAAACTAATTCTAATGTTTATGGGGAAGGTACAGTGACTAGAATAAAGCAAAGACCAAAATTGGATAAGTTCTGATTTCAATATAGACCATAAAGCTACAGTAAATAAGTCAGTGTGATGCTGAAGTAAGTTTAGACAAATAGATTAATGGAATAAAATAGAATCCAGAAATAGAATCACACAATTGTTTTTTGATGGGTGTTCCAAAGCAAGTCAGTAAAGAAAGAAAAGTTTTCAACAAAAGGCACTAGAAAAGTTAAATATCTGTATGGGAAAAAAAAACCCAAACTCCTATCTCTTATACACAGAAGATATCAATAAAAACTAGTCTGGCAGAAAATATTCACAAAACATAAATCTGACAAGTTCTTATATCAACAATATATAAAGAATTCCTATGATTCAATAATAAAAAGATGAATAGCCCTATTAAAATTTGAGCAAAGGATTTGAGCAGACATTTCACCAAGGAAAATGTACAAATGGCCTATATAAATATGATAAAGTGATCAGTGCAATTAGTCATCAGGGAAATGGAGAATAAAACCACAAGGAGATATTACTACCTACCTACTAAGTTGGCTAAAATTAAAAAGACTGTTCACAACACTACTTCTGCTGAGGATGTGGAACAATACATTGCTAGTGAGAGGATAGAATATGGTGCTATCCAAAAAAAAAGGTTTTGCAGATTAAAAAAAAATTTTCTTGCAAAGTTAAACATGTACATGATCTATGATCCTTTTTAGTATTTACCCAAGAAGAATGAAAGCAATCATCTTCCAAAAGATTTCTTAAGGTATATTTATGGCACATTTGTTCTTAACAGCCTTTAACTGAAAATAGCCTAAATGTCTATCAAGAGGATAATGGATGAATAGTTAACGGTGCACTCATATAATGGAATACTACTCAGCAATAAAAAGGAACAAAGTACCAGTACACTCAGTGACATGATTGAATCTTACATACATGGTGAGCAGAAGAGGACAGACACACACCAAAAGAACATATGGGATGACTCCATTTTTATACAATTCTAGTACAGCCAAAACTATTCTCTGGAGGTAAAGAGCAGTGTTGTTGTTACTTCTTTGGGGGAGGGTCAGGAACTGACTGGGAAGGGGGGCATTCAGGGAAAGTTCTCAGGCAATGGAAGTGTTCTGTATGATGACATAGGTAATGGTTATACAGAATTATACATTTGTCAGAATCCATCAAACTGTACAATTAAGAAAAAATGACTTAATTGGAACTAATAGTAGAAAAAAAATTAAAGGCCACAAAAGAAGTCTACTTCTCCCCAGAGATTGTAGCAGGAGAGGGCACTATACATCTTAAGGGATAGGAAGAGAGGGGAGGGGAAATTCTCAGCAGTTCCAAGCACAAATGCACTGTTTCAGCAGGAAAGATACAAGATCAATGAGATTTCTTGGCCCTTGATAACTCTAAGTTGGAGGGTGTGGTGGCACTGAATTGAGGTGTTTTGGATCAGTTACAAGGTGACTCAGAGTTCATTTCCTTTCTGATTTATAGCTCATTCTTTAAAGTGTTGTCCAAAGCTAGTTTGGAAGTAGAATGGTAGGTTGAACACTCAGCCTTAAATTCAGCACAGTCTCTGCTCTCCCGAATTAATGTATTTGTGTCAAATTCTTAACCCCTGTAGACTTCAGCTGTGGGAATAATTTAGATTTTATCAGATGATACTGGTCAAGGATATTGGGATGTAAGAGTGAAAAAGTGATGAGGAAAATATTGGTCACTTTTTTTTTTTTACGATAAAAATGTTTTCTGTCTCTCATAAAAATGTTTTCTTTCTCTCTCCCTCTTTTTCTCTCTCTCCTCCCTCTCTTTATCTGGCAGTGAAACTGGGCTGTTACAGTAACTAATTCATGTCTTTTGATCTTAAGTAAATGACTGTTTTGTTGCTAATTCTGAGTGTGTTTGCTCAGGTATTAAACTATCAACTATTAAAGCATTTACTGTACTCTGACCCTTCCTTCATATTTGTTCTTAAGATTTAGAATGCCTTCCCTTCTGAAGAAGGCATGCTTTTTAATAAATAGCACTTTTATAAACCTTGCAGCTTGGATTGAAGATGGGACTTTTAGAAGGGTTTTTTTTTTTTTTTTAAGAGAGAAATACTTAAAGTCCAGTCAATGTGTTTTTATTTTTAGATTCTTCCAAGATTTACTCAGGATAAAAAATCTCATTAAATTAATATTTAATTAAAGCACACTCTAAGCAGGGAAGTTCCTTCCTTTCTCTCCTATTAGCCCCTGGGCTTTTTGTGGCATGAAATAAGTCACCTTCTTTTATTACCTGCAGTCTTGGGGCTGTGTTCTAGCCAAGTTGTCTCAGTGACCCATTACAAGGCCATTTTTACCAGCAAGCTATAGGGCTTGGTATAAACACATAATATGCTTCTCAGGCTTTTGTGAAGAGGATTATTATATCTAATTGAGTAATATTACCTAGTATTTCAGCTTCATTTACTTTCATGGTCAGCTGAATGGCCAACATATGTTTGTCTTAATTGTTTGTCCCAACAATGACTACCCTAATTGTTTTTCTGAGTAGAGATGGAGTTCTTGGGAGATAGAACACCAATATTATCTGTGATTCATAAATGGATTTTTGGTAGGTAGTCCTTTTCAACCCCGGATCCATCTTCCAGGACTTCCTGACTGGGAGAGGGGAGCACAGTGATCTCTTATGGAGCATGAGTTGAAGGAGAGAAGATTGCCTGGATACTGTCAAGTTAAAAGACCCAACACATTGTTTTGGTGATTCTCAGTATTCTTACAATTACTGTGCTTTCCTGATGAGACGCTGAGCTACATGTTGGCAGGGTCACCAGATTTTGTCCCTCTGTATCCCCTATCTCCTTTGCTGAGGATGTGAAACAAGAGTACCTTGTTCGGTGAGAGTAAAATGTTGTACCCTCCAAATAAAAAGCATTTTCAGGTTACATTTTTTTTTCCACTTTGCACTTGGTGAGCAAATAATAAGTCATTGTCAAATGAATGGATCAATTGGGATATGCTACTTAAGTAGATCAAATACTACTTAAAAGCAGTCTCTCCATCCTGATGTTTAGAAAGGTAGACATACAGTGTTTTAGCTGGACAGTTCTTACATCACTTAATTTCCACTTATATTGTAGTTATTTAAGTGCATATTTAATCTTACTACTAGATTGTCACTTTCTTGTCCAGAGGAAATATTTCTAAATTACCTTTACATTTCCTACAGTGCCTACCCTTGTTCACCATCAATTAGGTCATTTGTTGAATGAATGAATCATAAGGAGCCCTGTGAAAGTTCAAGTGATATTTTTGCTACCTACTTATTAATACCCTAGAAGTATTTTATTGGAAAACAAGGAATTTTATCCTCATTTGTATCAAGTCAGTCAAGTATTTAGTCAGTGACCACTGCTTTTCTTTCTGGCCATGTGACATGTGGAGACCCTTGAGAATGCCTTGTTTAAGTAATGTATAATGTGGGTGAACATATCCTTCTGTGAGTTCCTAATTCCAGTATTCAAAATTTCTTTAATTATATTGTCCTTCTATTAGACGAACATGCTGATTCTCAGAGAGTGCTGACAGGAAAAAGATGCTTTTAATTACAAATCAGTTTAGCTTATGACTGGTCAGCCACAAGATTCTAGTTATTAGAGAATCAAATTAAGTGTGTAGCCCTTGGGCTATGAACCTTGAGTCCTTGGTATCTGGCCTGTAATGTTAAAGGTAAAAAGATTCATTAATTGTTTCCTACCTTGGGAACACTTTGGTAGAGAGGTCTGTGAGCTTTCACTGACTCCTTGGACAAACTCATTCAGCTGAGATTATGTATCCAAGGAAAATTCAGTGGTATGTCATGTCTTCCTCTAGTCTCTTTTCTGAGCTAAAATCTGAGGAACACCTTATATTTGCAAGTAGGAACAAGTGACCTATCTCTCAGATGGATGGGGGTTGATACATGGGTTTTAAATCCTTTTTGTTGTGGGAATAGGGATGGGGAAAATAGCAAAACAGAATGAGAAACAGGGATTAGTAAAATGTTCTATAGGTAGAACTAGAGAATAAAAGAGAAAAGTACCAAGTAGAGAAATGGGAAGAGCTAGAACCTTGATATCTTACAAAGTCTTTTTTTTTTCCCCATTTTATTTATTTTTTCAGCGTAACAGTATTCATTGTTTTTGCACTCTTACAAAGTCTTAAGGCATGGCAAGTTTGAAGAAGGGGAAGTCAACAGAATTAACCACCTAGAGAATTTGGAAAATAAGAAATGAGAAAAGAAGCAATTTCACTCATCAAGAAGGCTTTGGAGACTCCCAAGTGGGCTGTTTTAGGAGAGGTCATGCAGAAATAAGAAGTGAAGAAATAGAAACAAAGACTATAATCTGCTTATTCCAGAAATGTAGCCGGCTTCTCTGGAAATCATTTTTCATGTCTGTTACCTTTACTTTTCCTTTCTGTTGGCCCAGCTTGAGTTATAAAAACTTTTCATATGAGTCAGGGCAGGAAAAGAATTTCCTGTTGGCAAGGTCACCTCTTTGGCCATCTTCATGTTCAGTTTCTTTCTCTATTTTAATAATGTTGGATGATGATGAGTGGTTTTGTTTTGACATTAGAACTACTTTCACGGATTCCACATGCAGTGGTATAATATCTGAGTTACCAAAAGGGCAAGTTTGTTGGAAAATAGAAGTGACAGTGGGGAGGGGGTGGAAAAGAGGAAGCTATGGAAGACAGTTGGGAACCCTAAGATTTGGGGGAGGTGGTAATGGAGGTTGAGGGCAACACATTTATCATTGAGGCAGAGATTCAGGGACTCACTGCTTGGTGTTGGCCTTGAGATGAATAGGTTCTGTCAGTGCTCTCATAATGGAAGTCAAGAGAAAAGATTTCTAGTGGTTTTGCTCTTTCTGAGTTCCTGTGGCTGGGTGTGGCTCTGGCTTAGCCTGGGTTGGGCCCAAGGACATTTTTATAGACACTGGTGTTATGTTGTTGAAGGAAGGTCTGTTTACTACTTGTCATTCACTGCTTGTTGTAAAGAAACGCAGTAAATGTTTAGTCATTGGGTGACCTAGAGGGTCAGAAAGCCTGGGATCTGGTGGACCATTCTGTCTGGTATTTGCCTAACACACAAACACCTTTGCTGTTCACCAAACATCTCTACCCAACTTCTCTAAGTCTTAGCTTTCTTGTCTGTAAAATGTTTTTAATAGTACCAGCCTATCTTCCAGGGTGGTTATAGGGCCAAAAGAAAAGTGTTAAAAAAGGACTTTAAAACCAAAAATGCAGTATTATCGAGCAAGGGAAGAAGGGAAGTAGAAGACAGTGAAGCATCGAGTCAGGACTAAACATCCCATCTTGTTCCCATTACCTTAATTCCTATGAGGGTAGCTGGGACCAAGCCTCCTTGTGGGCCCCATAATTCAGCACAGCCAGGAAGTGAGGGGATAAGCTCCAAAGCAAGAAATCAAAGCTCTGGGATTCTGTGGAAGTCTGGTTTGTACAAAATGCTTTTCTTTGTACCTAGTGTATATTTAGCACTCAGTAAATGTTTCTGTCATTCCCTCTTTTCAACTCCTCTCCTTGCGGCCAAACAATGGCATTATTAATGCTGATACTCAGCAGTAGATCCAAGTTTGTGGGGTCGAAGGCATACACAGCATTGGGCTATTTTTTTTTTTAAAGCAGAAAATCACAACAGTATCTGTAAATCTTATCAAAACATGTGGTTAATTTAGCAGATTACTAGAGACATCTCAAAAACTCCTTCTTTGAACCTGTGTAGTTGGCTTCTACATTTTATTTGGGTGTTTGTCTTCAGTAAAATTGACAGAACCTTCCAACTTGTGTCATACCATTGACAGTTTCTAGTTATTAGAATTACTGTGTGTCATCTACCATGCACAAGCTTTAAGACGAAGATCTATAACAGAACAGCTGTTTTCCAGGGACTTGATGGCAGTGTACTGTGCAGGTGGTGAGAGAATTCAGTGTGTGGTTTGGTTCCAAACTACTTTTACCTCCAGAAAACTTAGGAAGTGAATAAATATAGAAAGAAAACAGAAATCATCAATATTTTACAACCCAGATATAACAGCTATTAGTATTTTGAGGTATTTTCTGCATTTTCTTTTCTTTTCCTCTTTATGGTTGTGCATAGATATTTACAGCAGCTAGAACATTTTTTTCTACCTGTTTTCTCTACTTAGTAATATATGATGACCATTTTCCCATAGTGCTAAGATTTACTAAAAAGCAATAGTTATATGATCTTCATCATATGGATATAGTTTTGTTCACTGCTATTTTTCTTTGATCTGGTTTTTTTTTGGTTTATGCCAGGTTTATAGAACAATAATAATAGTTTTATGTATTTTTGAAATTAAATCAAGTAACACACCAATGTATTTTCATTTCAAAAGTCTCAATTAAGGGCGCTTGGGTGGCTCAGTTGGTTAAGCATCTGCCTTCAGCTCAGGTCATGTTCTCAGGCTCCTGAGATTGAGCCTGAAGTTGGGCTCCCTCATTAGTGAGAAGCCTGCTTCTCCCTGTTTCCCTCCCACCCCCTCTTTCATGCTTTCTCTGTCTCAAAAAAAAAAAAAGTCTGAATTAAATGAAGTTTTCCAGTATATCCCATCCTCAGACAAAACTGTTAATCAATTTTGTATGTATCTTCCCAGACTTTTTCTATGCATTTGCATTTGAATATGTGAACATTTAGAAAACAGTTTGTTGTGGCATGTTTCTTTATAATTATTTAACACATCTTTTAGTTAGATTATTTCTAATTTTTATTATCATAAAACCACATAGCCTTGCACATAAAAGTTGAATATGTCTCTGATCATTTCTTTGAAATATATAGAAGTACTGGGTTTGAGCATATGTTTCCATGGAGATTATCTTGAGAGGATAGTATGCACTATATATAACTTTCATTATTACCTGGAAGTTTTTTAGTGATGGATGAATATTACTATCTATCTAATAAACAAGAAAAAAAGAAGCAATTGGCTATCTGGGGGGAATGTTATAGAAAAAACCCATGGGGCAGGCTAAAATATAGTAGTACCAGAGTAATTGATTGTATGTAAGACAGTATGTGATTAAACTACAAAGCCAAATCTTCACTGGACAGGTAATTCAGGAAGAAGGAGATCGGCTAATAATCTGAATACATGAATAAATTCTTTATATTTAAAATTGCTATAATCGCTATTAACTTCAGCCCCATATAGGTATATTCGTTGTTTGTAGCTTAGCATTCCATCATTACTTGTTTCTTGAAAACTCATCCTACCAGTAAGTTTATGTTTTAAAGTGTTTTATGTGTATAAAAGATAGGATGGGACATTTGTGCTTGGTTATGTTTATTTAGACTCCTGTTTTTTTAATCATAGAGTTGACTGGATTTTATTACTTGAAAATTGAACTAGATGCTTATTAATAAACACATATTAAAAATACACACTGAGGGACACCTCAGTGGCTCAGTTGGTTAAGCGACTGCCTTCAGCTCAGTTCATGATCCTGAAGTCCTGGGATCAAGACCCACATCGGGCTCCCTCCTCAGCGGGAGTCTGCTTCTCTCTCTGATTCTCTCCCCTCTCATGTTGTCTCTCTCTCTCTTTCAAGTAAATAAATAAAAATCTTTTAAAAAAATAAAAAAAACACATTGAGACACATAACAATTTTACATAATCTTTTAAATTTGGAAAAATCTCTTAAGAAATAATATTGCTTGTTGTAAAGAAACTTACTGGACATTCAGCAATTCCTTCAGTTTCAAGACAGTTATATTCTTTTGCTAACTTCAGGGAAATCTATATTAAATGCTTCTATTTAAATATGTATAATGTGGCTTTTTAATTAATTAATTAATTTATTTATTTATTTTCAGCATAACAGTATTCATTGTTTTTGCACCACACCCAGTGCTCCATGCAATACATGCCCTCTCTATTACCCACCACCTGTTTCCCCAACCTCCCACCCACCGCCCCGTCAAAACTCTCAGGTTGTTTTTCAGAGTCCATAGTCTCTCATGGTTCATCTCCCCTTCCAGTTTCCCTCAACTCCCTTCTCCTCTCCATCTCCCCATGTTCTCCATGTTCTTTGTTATGCTCCACAAATAAGTGAGACCATATGATACTTTCTGCTCTCTCTCTGCTTGGCTTATTTCGCTCAGCATAATCTCTTCCAGTCCCATCCATGTTGCTACAAAAGTTGGATATTCATCCTTTGGAGGCATAATACTCCATCATGTATATGTATCACATCTTCCTTATCCATTCGTCTGTTGAAGGGCATCTTGGCTCTTTCCACAGTTTGGCGACCGTGCCATTGCTGCTATAAACATTGGGGTGCAGATGACCCTTCTTTTCACTACATCTGTGTCTTTGGGGTAAATACCCAGCAGTGCAATTGCAGGGTCATAGGGAAGCTCTATTTTTAATTTCTTGAGGAATCTCCACACTGTTCTCCAAAGTGGCTGCACCAACTTGCATTCCCACCAACAGTGTAAGAGGGTTCCCCTTTCTCCACATCCTCTCCAACACACGTTGTTTCCTGTCTTGCTATAATGAGGCTTTTAATTGTTATTTTTATCTGTTTGGCTATAGGCATAAAGAATAGTCTGAAATGTTTACCAAATGTAAATGATTTTTTCATTCTTCTTTTACTGTTCCTTATTTCTTAAATTTCAAATAGCAAGCGTGTATCATTTGTACAAAACTATTAAGTGACTTTTTAAAAATATTTCATCCGTTTCTATTCCTGGTATCCTCTTATGGGAGTATAAGTTTTATTACATGTTCACCACATCTTTTTATTTTGATGTTAACTCTTGATAGGTGAAGATGTTTTACTCTCTTAATTTATGTCTAACTATTAGCTAGATATTTTTCATTATTTTTTATTAATCATTGTTTGCTGGTAAATATGCTCTTTGTTGATTTTTCTGCAATTGTCTTGTCTGTGTCTGTATCATGCATGCAATTTTAAGACTGCCCATTCAGCCCTTTTTCTCTAATTGAAGTTTTTAGCAAGGCCATTGTAGATATACACACAGTTGTAAGAAATAACATGTGCAATCCCTTGTATACTTGGCTTGTTTCCCCCATTCAGGACATTGGTATAGATAGAATTCAGAAATCCTAGGGACTTCCTCAGTTTTACTTGCATTTTATGTGTGTGTGTGTGTGTATGTGTGTGTGTATTACACAGTTTTGTCACCTGTGTAAGTTGGCATGTCCCGATCTCAGTCAAGATTCCAAACCATTCCCACCAGCACAGCAAGGATCTCTCATGGTGCCCTTGTATAATCACAGCCACCTCCTTCCAGCACTCCCCACAAACCTCTGCAGCCCGGCATCTGCCCTTCATTTCTAAACACTATCCTTTCAAAGATGTTATAAAAATAGAATTGTACAATGTGTAACCTGAACACTTTGTAAAGTTGAAGAAAACTTGGATGGCCCGTGCCCGTGTTCGTGTTGTTTTCTTTTTTTCTCCTCTCATAGCCGAGAGCAATTACCCAGCCTCCCTTGGCTTCACTTTTCTCTTCTAAAGCTTTTGGCTTCTAGAAACCCTCTGCTTTTCAAACACTCTCATTCTCATCTCAAGTGATTTCTGGCTTAGAAATAGGTTTTGAAGTATCGTAAGCTCATGGAATGGCTGAAACCAGTGTTGAGAAGGAAATGAAATGAAACCTTTCTTAAGTTTTGGGAGTGAGAAACCCCCAGAGCACTGAGGGTACAAAAGTATTGCAAGATTTAGTTTCTCTCCTTAATATGTGCCCAGAGAGAAACTATAGCAGAAATCCAGAATTCTGCCTGAGACTCGTTATCAACACAACAGGGCAAAATTGTCAGAAACTTGAAGGAAAAGAAGAGACTCCTTTTACGTTGCGATCTTGTATCAGGGAAAGAAACACCAGGGCTATAAAGATTGCCCTATTTTGCTAGTCTGCCACCATGTTCAGATGTCTGGTCTCCCTTGGGCTGCACAAGTCCTACCATAGAACAGGGCCAGGAAGAGTGCTCCCTGCCTATGATGCCCACATTTTTCAAGGCTTTAGATGGTTTTCTTTGGTATGATTGTTCTATGTTGTTAAATTATTTTACCCTGTTGGTGTTGGAGCTTTGAAGTATAGTCAAGCATAAATAAATTAATAAGAAATACTTACAAAATATAATTCAAATATACTTTATAGGAGAAAATGATGACTATTAAACTACTAGAGTAGATATTAACATTAGGGCATTGTTATTAGAGTGGGTCTCATCTCATTCCACTACATTGTACCATGGATGGAATACAGCTTTTTTTTCTTATCACATTATCATTTAAGCCTTCATTTATCTGGGAATTTAAAGTAAATTCCAGTTATTTCTGGTTCTCTCAATTCCCCATTTTCACGTAAGCTGCACTGGAGTTCTAGGTTTTGCCTGGTGCCTTTGATGTGTCAGTACAGATATTTAGGAGAGATGAAGAGTTGAGCACTGATGAGGCTTAAGACCTTAAAACATGATCAGTATTTAAAACGTGTTTTCCCCTCCGCATGCAGGTTTATCAAGACTGACATTAATTCAGAGGTCCCTAGATATCCCTTGTAGCAGGACTGGCTTCTGCTCCATTTCCATGCCTCAGGGTCATGGTGCTAGGGGTGAGATGTGATGAAGGAAAGTATCCTCCTAGCTGACTTTCAAAGACCTCATTCTACTTTGAAGAGACAACCAACCAGCCAGGTCTTTGTGCCCAAGCCCATGCTCTGACCTCTCCTTACCAGTCCTTCCTCCCATCCCTCCAAATTCCTCCTTTCAGCAGCATGTCCTCTCAAGTGTTTGTTAGGAAGGGAGGAATGGAAGGAAGCTAACACATATAGAACATGTGCTAATGTTAGTCTTCATTCTCCTTCATTTATGTCTTCTAACACATCAGCAGGTCCTGCCCTCTCAACCTGGACAGCATCTCCAGAATCCAGCTGCTGCAAACCTCCTTGGCCAAGTCATCACCACCTTCCTCCTGGTTTGGTGACTTGACCAAGTCACCCTGCAAACCTCCTTGGCCAAGTCACCACCACCTTCTTCCTGGTTTGCTGACTTGGCCTCCTGTGTGGACTCCCTGTTTCTGTCCTTGCCTGGGCAGTTTAGTCACGGTCTGAGACCTACAGTCATTCTTTACAACAGAAATCAGCCATACCCTGCCTTTGCTAGAATGTGCAGAGGCTACATATCATACAGAGTAAAGCCCAAACCCCTTATACTGGCTTAAAGGCCCTACATGATTCTCAGCACCCCTGACTTTATGACCTTATCCCTCACCACTTGTTCACTCACTTACTCTGCTTCAGCCACTTTGGTGTCTTCACTGTTGTGTGAATATACAAACACAGTCCTGCATCGAGCCTTTCCACCTGTTGTTCCCTCTGCCAGAAAGGCTCTCCCATCAAATATCTGCATGACCAGCTGGAGACCATTACTAAACACCCAGTATAGTGGCACTTATGAGCAGGCAACTATATATTTATTTGTTTATTGTCTGTCTCCTTGAATCTTGATCCCTCCCCCACTGTTGTCTGCTCCAAGAAGGCATGGCTATTACCTTTATTGTGCACTGTTGTGTCCTCAACTACTGGAAGACTGTTTGGCACCAAGTTCTCAATAAATGTTTTGGAATGAATCAGTGAATGAATCTATACAGTAATCTGGAAAGAGAAATATTTCCTCATATTTTTTTTAAAGATTTATTTATTTATTTGACAGACAGAGATCACAAGCAGGCAGAGAGGCAGGCAGAGAGGGAGAGAGGAGGAAGCAGGCTCTCCGCCGAGCAGAAAGCCCGATGCGGGGCTCGATCCCAGGACCCTGAGATCATGACCTGAGCCGAAGGCAGAGGCTTTAAACCGCTGAGCCACCCAGGCGCCCCTTTCCTCATATTTTTATAAATGAAATCAACTGTGCTCAGAAAGATAACCTGTGATATCCTCACTTAGCTACCAGGGGGTAGAAACAAATACCCCAGGAAACTTTTCTAGTCAGAATAGGAAAAAGGCAGGACAACATTTACAAAATGGTCTTGCAGATAAATAATATTATATTATCTTCCCTAACATTTGGATTAATTTAGAAAGAGGTTATTTAGGAACAGGCAATGTCTTAACCTGAGGGAATGTGTTTTTGGTGGAATCTCAGACACTCTGGCAGATTCTGCTGGGCGGTGTCTTGGCACTGGAGAATAGCGAGGCTGCTGGTCCTGTGATGAGGCTGTGACTGGCATCTGCCTAGGAACTCTGAAAGAATAGATTCTTGGCAAGCTCACTTTAATATAAAATATGCTTTTGTGGCATTCTGGCCCTAGCTCAGAGGACCTTCTTAAGGTTTCTTTCATTCAACTTTAGAAAGTGGATTTGATGGGAGCATTTAGTAAACACCCTTTTTGCTATGTCTGATCTCCTAGTTAAGTTGTTACTGTATAGGAAAATGGAGGATATGGTGGGTTGTTTAATATTTCTTCTGGAAATGTGACAGTTGAGGGCAAAAGTCTAAAAGGGGTAAGTTCTTAGAAGGAATCACTATGAATCTGTAATTTTATAAAAGTGTTCTACTTATAAAAGTTTTCATAAGTGTGTTAAATTCACTCTAGAAATATAACCAAAGAATATATGCTTTGTTATTTTAACAGTTGTAAATTAATAACTCCTTTCCCTCTTTTCTTACCTAAAGAGATACTTAAATACAGAACTCTAAACTCAGTATTTATGAGTTTACCCCATTAGAAAACTAAATAGGTTGTTTATTCTGCTGTAGAAAAGATGTCAAGGACAACAATGAAAATTTTAACTGAGTAGATTCCACTATAGCTAATCAGTTGAAATGATGGTTGATCTTTCCTAAAGTCAAAATCTGTTTTTTTGTTTGTTTGTTTGTTTTGTTTTGTTTTGTTTTTGTTTTTTAATTAATTAATTTTTTTTTTCAGCATAACCGTATTCATTGTTTTTGCACGACACCCAGTGCTCCATGCAATACGTGCCCTCCCTATTACCCACCACCTGGTTCCCCGAATCTCCCACTCCGCCCCTTCAAAACCCTCAGGTTGTTTTTCAGAGTCCATAGTCTCTTATGGTTCGCCTCCCCTTCCAATTTCCCTCAACTTCCTTATCCTCTCCATCTCCCAATATCCTCGATGTCATTTATTATGCTCCACAAATAAGTGAAACCATATGATATTTGACTCTCTCTGCTTGACTTATTTCACTCAGCATAATCACTTCCAGTCCCGTCCATGTTGCTACAAAAGTTGGGTATTCATCCTTTCTTTTTTTTTTTTTTATTAAACATATAATGTATTTTTATCCCTGGGGTACAGGTCTGTGAATCGCCAGGTTTACACACTTCACAGCAGTCACGATAGCACATACCCTCCCCAATGTCCATAACGCCCCCTCCCAACCCCACCTCCCCCCAGCAACCCCCAGTTTGTTTTGTGAGATTAAGAGTCATTTATGGTTTGTCTCCCTCCCAATCCCATCTTGTTTCATTTATTCTATTCCTATCCCCTAACCCCCATGTTGCATCTCCACGTCCTCATATCAGGGAGATCATATGATAGTTGTCTTTCTCCGATTGACTTATTTCACTAAGCATGATACCCTCTACTTCCATGCACATTGTTGCAAATGGCAAGATTTCATTTCTTTTGATGGCTGCATAGTATTCCATTGTGTATATATACCACATCTTCTTGATCCATTCACCTGTTCATGGACATCTAGGTTCTTTCCATAGTTTGTCTATTGTAGACATTGCTGCTATAAACATTCGGGTGCACATGTCCCTTCGGATCATTACGTTTGTATCTTTAGGGTAAATACCCAGTAGTGCAATTGCTGGGTCATAGGGTAGTTCTATTTTCAACATTTTGAGGAACCTCCATGCTGTTTTCCAGAGTGGTTGCACCAGCTTGCATTCCCACCAACAGTGTAGGAGGGTTCCCCTTTCTCCGCATCCTTGCCAGCATCTGTCATTTCCTGACTTGTTAATTTTAGCCATTCTGACTGGTGTGAGGTGGTATCTCATTGTGGTTTTGATTTGTATTTCCCTGATGCCGAGTGATGTGGAGCACTTTTTCATGTGTCTGTTGGCCATCTGGATGTCTTCTTTGCAGAAATGCTGTCATCATCAAGACAGCATGGTACTGGTACAAAACAGACACATAGATCAATGGAACAGAATAGAGAGCTCAGAAATAGACCCTCAACTCTATGGTCAACTAATCTTCGACAAAGTAGGAAAGAATGTCCAATGGAAAAAGACAGCCTCTTCAATAAATGGTGCTGGGAAAATTGGACAGCCACAGGCAGAAAAATGAAATTGGACCACTTCCTTACACCACACACGAAAATAGACTCAAAATGGATGAAGGACCTCAATGTGAGATAGGAATCCATCAAAATCCTTGAGGAGAACACAGGCAGCAACCTCTTCGACCTCAGCCGCAGCAACATCTTCCTAGGAACATCGCCAAAGGCAAGGGAAGCAAGGGCAAAAATGAACTATTGGGATTTCATCAAGATCAAAAGCTTTTGCACAGCAAAGGAAACAGTTAACAAAACCAAAAGACAACTGACAGAATGGGAGAAGATATTTGCAAACGACATATCAGATAAAGGGCTAGTATCCAAAATCTATAAGGAAGTTAGCAAACTCAGCACCCAAAGAACAAACAGTCCAATCAAGAAATGGGCAGAGGACATGAACAGACATTTCTGCAAAATCTGTTTTTTAGAAGAAGGAAAAGTGTCATTGTAAAAACAGGGATATGAAACCTCAGAACCTTCTTTCAAATATATCTATAAACTTTATAAACCTATCCTGCCATTGTTTCAGCCATTGGCTCTCTCAAGCTTTGTTCCAGCCAGCAGGAGAAGAGGATAGGACAAGCTAAGTTAACTATCACAGTACTCCACGGTTTGGGGACGGACTGGGCTATGGTAAGAGGCAAAGTCCTAGGTGAAATATGAAAACATCATGGAGGAGCCAAGCCAAACATCAGCTGTAGAGAGAAAATTTATCACAAAATTCACCATTACTCTGGGCAGTAGTGTTTTTAAAGTCACAGAGGAAGAGGTAGAAACAAATATTCCAAAGTTTCAGCTTTGTTTCCTTTATCTTTCTGAGCACTGTTGTCGATCTCTTTTATTTTCTTTCTTTTTCTTAGTATTTCTCTCTTTTTCCCATTATTTTTTCTTCCATTCCTCCACTTTGGATTTAACCCACTTGACCATGGCTTCTTTGGTAGCCTTCTCCTTGAGATATATTGTCCACCTATGGTCAGAACCTCACCATTAACTGTTTCCCCTTCCCTGGATTGTTCTCTTCCTTTGCTATATGCTTGGAATCTCTTCCTCAAGCTGAACTTGCTGGGCCTGGGTGGGACTTGAGCAGGAGGTAAGGGAGAGGTCATAGGTTGAACTCCTTTGCTAATTCCTCTTCTGTCCAATGCTGCCTTGATACCCTGAGGCTCCAAAGTCAATCAAGGCCTGGAATTTATAGAGTAGAGTAGAGTAGGTGTCTATGCTGGAAAATGGAGGGGATAGGAAACCACATTGAGCAATGATAAGAAAGATTGTATACCAGTGATCCAATCTTAATAGTGATTTAAATTTTATATAGAAATTTTAACCAATTTTAGTTAAGTTGAATTTCATTAAAGTTAACTTGATTTTTGTTTTCCAGTTTTCCCTAGGAGTATATTTTTAAAACAGAAAAGCCCTTATCTTACACTTATTTCGAAATCTAAATTCTCCATTATGTATATACTCTAGCTACAAATACATAAAAATGATGGCAGAAATATAAAACTAGAAAGAAATATACCAACCCATTAAGAATAGCTGTGACTAGGTGGTGGGTCTGATGCTTGTTTTGATAGTGTTATTCTTGTTTCTAGTCTTGTATCATCTAATTTTGCTCAAATGCATATGTTTTACTTTTAGAACAGGAAATGTAAAGCATAATTCACTAAAATCTCCCTTCTTTTCCTCTTGATTAATGACAAGAGTTACAAAGATACATAATTAAGATACTGCATATAAGTTATAATTGTATTCTTCTTTTTCTTGTATAAAAAGTAATGTAAAAACAGCATTAGACTAGGATCAGGCAATTCAGACCTCAGTTCTATATGTGCCCCCATTCATCTCAGTGACCTTGTGAGACAGATTCCTTTCCCTGCTGTAGTTTGTCCACATTTGACACTGAGGTTGGTCCAGCTGATGCCTTCTGGTCCTTTCCACCTCTAGATTACTTGTGCAATGTCTTCCCTGGCTTTGTAATTTCCGTGGTGTCTTTCCTGCCTCTCTCCTCCGAGAGGATCTCATGACGATGGTCCAAGATATTGTAGCCTCGGAGATTTGGCAGAATGTGAGATTTTTTTTCTTTTAACATAAGTAACATTACATATGAGACAGAGTTTTTGTGACATTTATGCGTCTGTGGTATGACTATATTTTTGCTCATGCATAAAGCATCATTCTAGTTCCGTTTTTCCAACCCAAGAACCAAAGATATTTTAAAGTTTGGCAATATGTTTTTAAAGTTCAATTTTTAAGCCCAGCTATAAAATGATTAAGCATGAATGGAAGCAGTATTGTTATACATTTACTGCTGCTTCCGGGAGACATTTGATGGGATTATGCAGTCTTGGTATTGGGCATGTTTTCTGAGCTCCTAATCCAAGCAAATAGTCAACATGGTGGAAAGAATATCCTGGTACAACTTTGATGAGGTCCTTTTAATTTTTTTCTTTTTTAAGATTAACAAAACTTTTATTGTAGACATAGAACAATATAATGAACCCCCATCTGTGGCCCTATTACCCAGCTTCAGAAATGGACAACTCTCAGGGTGCCTAGGAGACTCAGTTGGTTCAGCATCTGCCTTCGGCTCAGTTCATGATCCCTGGTCCTGAGATCGAGCCTCACATCGGGCTCCATGCTGAGTGGGAAGCCTGCTTCTCTCCTGCCTGCCATCCCCCCTGCTTGTGCTTGCTCTCTCCCTCTCTCTCTGTCAAATTAATTTTAAAAAATTTTAAAAAATGGCCAACTCTTAGCTGATCTTGTTTCATCTGTGCCCTCATCTACCACCCACAGCCATATTATTATCTCATTAACAGTCTAGTTTTTTTTTTTTTCATTAACATATAATGTACTATTTGCTCCAGGGATACAGGTCTGTGAATCATCAGGCTTACACATTTCATAGCACTCACCATAACACATACCCTCCCCAATGTCCATGACCCAGCCACCCTATCCCTAACCCCCCCACCCCTCAGCAACCCTCAGTTTGTTTCATGAGATTAACAGTCTCTTATGGTTTGTCTCCCTGCTGATCCCATCTTGTTTCATTTTCTCCCTCCCTAACCCCCACAACTCCCTGTCCTGCCTCTCAAATTCCTCGTATCAGAGAGATCATATGATAATTATCTTTCTCTGATTAACTTATTTCACTTAGCATAATACCCTCTAGTTCCATCCACGACATTGCAAATGGCCAGATTTCATTTCTTTTGATGGCTGCGTAGTATTCCATTGTAGATATATACCACATCTTCTTTATCCATTCATCTGTTGATGGACATATAGGTTCTTTCCATAGTTTGGCTATTGTGGACATTGCTGCTATAAACATTCGGGTGCACATGCCCCTTCGGATTATGCATTTGTATCTTTAGGGTAAATACCCAGTAGTGAGATTGCTGGGTCATGGGGTAGTTCTATTTCCAACTTTTTGAGGAACCTCCATGCTGTTTTCCAGAGTGGTTGCACCAGCGTGCATTGCCACAGACAGTGTAGGAGGGCTCCCCTTTCTCTGCATCCTCACCAACATCTGTTGTTTCCCGACTTGTTAATTTTAGCCATTCTGACTGGCGTGCAGTGGTATCTCACTGTGATTTGGACTTTTATTTCCATGATGCCAGATGATGTTGAGTACTTTTTCATGTGTCTGTTGGCCATCTGAATGTCTTCTTTGCAGAAATGTCTGTTCATGTCTTCTGCCCATTTCTTGATTGGATTATTTGTTCTTTGGGTGTTGAGTTTGAGAAGTTCTTTATAGATCTTGGATACCAGCCCTTTATCTGACATGTCATTTGGAAATATCTCCTCTCGTTCTTTTAGTTGTCTTTTGGTTTTGTTTACTGTATCCTTTGCTGTGCAAAAGATTTTGATCTTGGTGAAATCCCAGTAGTTCATTTTTGCCCTTGCTTCTCTTGCCTTTGGCGATGTTTTTAGGAAGAAGTTGCGGTGGCTGGGGTCGAAGAGGTTGCTGCCTGTGTTCTCCTCAATGATATTGATGGATTCCTGTCTCACATTGAGGTCTTTCATCCATTTTCAGTCTATTTTTGTGTGTGGTGGAAGGAAATGGTCCAGTTTCATTCTTCTGGATGTGGCTGTCCCATTTTCCCAACATCATTTGTTGAAGGAACTGTCTTTTTTCCATTGGACATTCTTTCCTGCTCTGTCAAAGATTAGTTGACCATAGAGTTGAGGGTCTATTTCTGGGCTCTTTATTGTGTTCCATTGATGTATGTGTCTGTTTTTGTGCCAGTACCATACTGTCTTAATAATGACCGCTTTGTAATAGAGCTTGAAGTCTAGAATTGTGATGCCACCAACTTTGGGTTTCTTTTTCAACATTCCCCTGGCTCTTCGGGGTCTTTTCTGGTTCCATATAAATTTTAGGATTATCAAAATTATCTATTCTTTGAAAAAAATGGATGGTATTTTGATAGGGATTACATAAATGTGTAGATTGCTTTAGGTAGCATAGTCATTTTCACAATATTTGTTCTTCCAATCCATGAGCATGGAATGTTTTTCCATTTCTTTGTGTCTTCCTCAATATCTCTCCTGAGTACTTTATAGTTTCCTGAGTACAGATTCTTTGCCTCTTTGCATAGGTTTATTCCTAGGTATCTTATGGTTTTGGGTGCTATTGTACATGAGATCAACCCCTTAATTTCTCTTTCTTCTGTCTTGCTGTTGGTGTATAGAAATGAAATTGATTTCTGTGCATTGATTTTATATCCTGACACTTTACTGAATCCCTGTATGAATTCTAGCAGTTGTGGAGTGGAGTCTTTTGGAGTGGAGTCTTTTGCGTCTTCCGCTTAAAGTATCATATCATCTCCAAAGAGTGATAGTTTGACTTCTTCTTTGCTGATTCGGATGCCTTTTATTTCTTTTTGTTGTCTGATTGCCGAGGCTAGGACTTCTAGTACTGGGTTGAATAGCAGTGGTGGTAGTGGACATCCCTGCTGTGGTCCTGACCTTAGCAAAAAGCTCTCAATTTTTCTCCATTGAGAATGATATTTGCTGTGGGTTTTCCATACATGGCTTTGATGGTATTGAGGTATGGACCCTCTATCCCTACAGTGTGGAGTTTTGATCAAGAAAGGATCCTGTACTTTGTCAAATGCTTTTTCTACATCTATTGAGAGTGTCACATGGTTCTTGTTCTTTCTTTTATTATTGTATTGTATCACATTGATTGATTTGAGGATGTTGAACCAAACTTGCAGCCCAGGAATAAATGCCATTTGGTTGTGGTGATTAATCCTTTTAATGTACTGTTGGATTCTATTGGCTGGTATTTTGGTGAGAATCTTTGTATCTGTATTCATCAAGGATATTGGTCTGTAATTCTCCTTTTTTTTTTTTTTTAAGATTTTATTTATTTATTTGACAGAGAGAGATCACAAGTAGGCAGAGAGGCAGGCAGAGAGAGAGAGAGAAGGAAGCAGGCTCCCTGTTGAGCAGAGAGCCCGATGCGGGACTCGATCCCAGGACCCTGAGATCATGACCTGAGCCGAAGGCAGCGGCTTAACCCACTGAGCCACCCAGGTGCCCCTGTAATTCTCCTTTTTGATGGGTTCTTTGTCTGGTAGTAGGATCAAGGTAATGCTGGACTCATAAAATGAGTTTGGAAGTTTTCCTTCTATTTCTGTTTTTTGGAACAGTTTCAGGAGAATAGGTATTAATTTAAATGTTTGGTAGAATTCCCCTGAGAAGCCATCTGGCCCTGGGTTGTTGTTCGTTGGGAGATTTTTGATGACCGTTTCAATCTCCTTACTGGTTATGGATCTGTTCAGGTTTTCTGTTTCTTCCTGGTTCAGTTTTGGTAGTTTGTATGTCTCTAGGAATGCATCCATTTCTTCCAGTGTGTCAGATTTGCTGGTGTTGTTGCTCATAATACGTTCTTAGAATTGTTTGTATTTCCTTGGTGTTGGTTGTGATCTCTCCTCTTCATTCATGATTTTATTAATTTGGGTCCTTTCTCTTTTCTTTCTGATAAGTCTGGCCAGGGGTTTATCAATCTTAATTAATTCTTTCAAGGAACCAGCTCCTAGTTTGATTTCTTTGTTTTACTGTTCTTTTGATTTCTTTTTCATTGATTTCTGCTCTGATGCTTATTATTTCTCTTCCCCTTGCTGGGTTTAGGCTTCCTTTGCTGTTCTTTCTTCAGCTCCTTTATGTGAGGGTTAAGTTGTGTAATTGAGACCTTACTTGTTTCTTGAGAAAGGCTTCTATTTCTATATACTTTCCTCTCTGGACCACCTTTGCTGTGTCCCAAAGATTCTGAACTGTTGTGTTTTCATTTTCATTTGTTTCCATGAATTTTTTCAATTCTTCTATAATTTCCTGGTTGACTCTTTTATTCTTTAGTAGGATGCTCTTTAGCCTTCATGTATTTGGGTTCTTTCCAACTTTCCTCTTGTGATTGAATTCTAGTTTTGGAGCATTGTGATCTGAAAATATGGGAATGAAAATTGGGAATGATCCCAGTCTCTTGGTACCAGTTGAGACCTGATTTGTGACCCAGGATATGAACTATTCTGGAGAATGTTCCATACGCACTAGAGAAGAATGTGTATTCTGTTGTTTTGGCATGGAAAGTTGTGAGTATATCTGTGATGTCCATCTGGTCCAGTGTATCACATAAGGCCTTTATTTCCTTGTTGATCTTTTGCTTGGATGATCTGTCCATTTCAGTGAGGGTGGTGTTAAAGTCCCCTACTAATATTGTATTATTGTCAATATGTTCATTTGATTTTGTTATTAATTGGTGTATATAATTGCCTGCTCCCATGTTAGGGGCTTATTTACAATTGTTAGATCTTCCTGTTTGGACAGACCCTTTACGTATGATATAATGTCCTTCCCCATCTATTATATTCTTTGACTTAATATCTAATTTATCTGATAAAAGGATTGCCACCCCAGGTTTCTTTTGATGCCCATTAGTACGGTAAATTGTTTTCCACCCCACCACTTTAGATCTGGAAGTGTCTTTGGGTCTAAAATGAGTTTCTTGTAGAGAGCATATCGATGGATTTTTTTTTTTTTTAATCCGTTCTGATACCCTTTGTCTTTTGATTGGGGCATTTAGCCCATTTATATTCAGGGTAACTATTGAACAATAGGAATTTAGTGCCATTATGTTGCCTGTACAGTGTCTGTATATTGTTGCTGTTCCTTTCTGGTCTGTTATTTTTAGGCTCTCTTTGCTTAGAAGACCCCTTTCAATATTTCCTGTAGGGCCGGATTGATGTTTGCAATTCCTGTAATTTTTTTTTTTTTTTTTTTTTTTTTTTGTCCTGGAAGTACAGCATAGTTGGATATAGTATTCTTAGCTGCATATTTTTCTCGTTTAGTGCCCTGAATATATCATGGCAGTCCTTTCTGGCCTGCCGTGTCTCCGTAGATAGGTCTATTGTCAATCTAATACTTATACCGTGTATGTTATAGACCTCTTGTCCCAAGCTGCTTTCAGGATTTTCTCTGTCACTGAGACTTGTAAGTTTTACTATTAGATAATAGGTTGTGAACCTATTTTTATTGATTTTTGAGTGGGGTTTTCTGCACCTCCTGGATTTTCATGATTGTTCCCTTTGCCTTATTAGCGAAATTCTCTACTATAGTTCACTCCAATATATCTCTGCCCCTCTCTCTCTTTCTTCTTCTTCTGGGATCCCAATTATTCTAATATTGTTTCATCTTATGACATCACTTATCTCTGGAATTCTCCCCTTGTGGTCCAGTAGTTGTTTGTTTCTCTTTTGCTCACCTCCTTTATTGTCTGTCATTTGGTCTTCTTTATTACCTATTCTGTGTTCTGCCTCATTATCCTAGCAGTAAGAGCCTCCATTTTTTAAAAAGATTTTTATTTATTTATTTGACAGAGAGAGAGATCACAGGTAGGCAGAGCAGCAGGCAGAGAGAGAGGGAGAAGCAAGCTCCCCGCCGAGCAGAGAGCCTGATGCAGGGCTTGATCCCAGGACCCTGAGATCATGATCTGAGCCGAAGGCAGTAGCTCAACCAACTGAGCCACCCAGGCACCCCAGAGCCTTCATTTTCATTCACCTCATTGATACTTTTTTAAAATTTCAACTTGGTTAGATTTTAGTTCTTTTATTTCTCCAGAAAGAGATTTTATTTCTCCAGAAAGTGATTCTCTAATATCTTCCATGCCTCTTTCGAGCCCAGCACCTTGAGAATCATCATTCTGAACTGTAGTTCTTATATATTACCAATGTTCGTACTGATGAGGTCTGTAACCCTCAGTACTGCCTCTTGTTCTTCTTTTTTTTGTGGTGAGTTTTTTGTAATGAGTTCTGCCTTGTCATTTTATCTAGATAAGAATAGATGAATGAGAGAACAAAATACTAGAACGGTAGCCAGGACTCCCCAAAATATACACAAACCAAATCAGAAGATATCTGAAACTGGGGAGAGAAGAAAGGGGGAAAAAAGAAAAAAAATATGTGTATGTTGATGTATCATATCAACTTATAAAATATATGTGTGTGTGTGTATGTGTGTGTGTATGTATTAGACTGGCAAATAGAACACAGTATATTTTGGTCTGTTAAAGAAACTACCTCCCAAAATTTAAAAGAAAGGAAAACATATACATAAAAAAATAAGGGTAAACACAATGAAGGGATAGAATATGGATGTAAAAAGGAAAATTAAAAAGTTCTAAAAAAGGAATTAATAAGAAGTTGGTTGATAAAAGAAAAAAAATAGGAAAGAATGTGATCTGGCTGGAGACTAGAACAAAGCTGTGCGCTAATTTTAGGGTCTATTTTGATCTATTAGAAGAAATTTTAGCCCAAAATTTTAAGGAAAAAAAAAACTGTATACAAGAAATAAGGTTAAATATAATGAAGGGATGCTATAACAATGAAAATAAAAACAATTTTTCAAAGGTATCGATAAGATAAAAAACTTTAAAAACATTAGACTAGGAAAGCAAAAATGAGAAAAAATAGAATAACATAAAATTAAAAAAAAATTAACTTTGAAAGATTAAAGGATCATGGGAAAAAAGCCATGAATTATATGTGCTAGCTCTGTCACTCTGCAGTTCTCATTGATTGGTAAACTTGATCATGGCTGGATGTTCTTGCTGATCTTCTGGGGGAAGGGCCTGTTGCAATGATTCTCAAATGTCTTTGCCCAAGTCAGAATTGCACTGCTCTTGCTGGGGGCCATGCTGAGCGATCTCCTTTGTTTGGCAGCTTTTGTTCCCTGAACACTTTCTGTACAGCTTTGGAGGACTGGAATGAAAATGGTGGCCTCCCAAATTCCAGTCCGGAGGAGCCTATAGCTCAGAGCCCCAATGCTCGGTGCGTCCTCAGAGAAAAGCAGTCAATCCCTCCCGTCTCCCTGGTCTCTAGCCACAATCTGAGCTCATCCATCCTGTGCCTGAGATTTTCTATCTCTGGTGCACAGCCCTTTTTGGAGTCTCCAAACCCAGCAGATTCTTGAAGTGTGCTCCCCTGCCGCTCTTCCTGGAGGAGGAAGGATAGGGTATCCCTGGATCTGCCACTTGTGGGGTTCCTGCCTGAAGAGCAGCAACCTGACTGCATTTCGGATCACTGTTTAAGGTAACCCCAAGCTCAGAACTCACTTCTCAGTTCCATCTCTGCAGATGGCTTTCCCACTCTGATAACTGGCTTCTCTGCCACACTCAGACACCCCTGGTCTTTCTGTGACCCTATGAGTCCTGAGACCACCCTGTCCCCTTGAGGGCTCCAACCACCGCTTAGCCTCTGGAGTGATTTCCCTCAGTTGAGCAGACTTCTAAAAGTTCTGATTTTGTGCTCTGCTGCGCTACCACTTGCTGGGAGCCAGCCCCTTCCCCCACAATCTATCTTCCTGTCGCTTCAGGTTCACTTCTCCACATGTCCTACCTTTCGGGAAGTGGTTGATTTTCTGTTCCTAGAATTGCTGCTTTTCTTCTCCTGTGGAGTTTGTAGGTATTTGGAATGGTTTGATAACTATCTAGCTGAACTCCTGGGACCAGATGATATCTCTGTCTCCTACCCCTCCACCATCTTGCTTCTTCTTTCCTTTTAGATTTTTGAGGCTTACTTGGTTTTATCTTTTTAGTTGGTTTGGTCACTGCCACCAATAGGTGCATATATACCTTTTAAAAGTACAGAAAGTGCAAACCATGCAACAGAAGGATGACTAGAATTGTAGAGTGAGTTGTCTTGCATATCTGCAAGGGAAAGAGTTTGCTTCAGGTAAGATCATTCAGATCAAGGAGTAGACTAGACCGACAAATAAATATTTCTCATGGCTGACACTTAGTGAGTGCTTACTGTGTTCCAGGCATTTAGAAATTTTTTTTCTACGGTTTGAAATTATTTAATCCCTGTAACAACTTATAAAGCAGGTGCCATTTTTATCCCCATTTGAGGAAGAAACAGAAAATAAATGACTTGCCCAAGGTCATACAACCAATAAATGGCCAAAGTGGAAATAAGTGCAGAATCCAGACGTGAGTCAATAGCCAGCCTTCGTGGATTATGTATGCTCTCACTTTCTGTTCTCTGTTTCTGTGGCCATGGCCTGCTGTCACTCTGCTTACTGGACACATGGAGTTATTTATCTCCCTCCTAATCATTTATTTGCTGGGTCTCCAAGTAGAGATTTTGAAACAAATTTAACTTTAGGCAGGTGTATGGGCTCCAAACTTTGGGGATAAACAATAAAGCTATAAGATATAAAAGAATGATTATCTAGAAATCAAGGAACCTGGTTTCAGTTTTCAGATACCTTTCCCCCAAGCGAGGAGACTCTGATCCAGTGTTTGAAGGAAGGAACCTTATTACTGTATTTTTGAAAAGTTTTCCACAGATAATTCTGGCATTCATCCTAGGTTTGAGAATGCCTCAACTAGAGCTTGAAGAAAGTAAAATATTCTAATACAAAAAGGAATGTGAATCATCACTGCTTTTTTTTTTTTTCATTTAATCCAGTGAGATTCTTTTTGTTGTTGTTGTTGTTGTTGTTTTATTTCTTTTCAGGGTAACAGAATTCATTTTCTGCACCACACCCAGTGCTCCATGCAATACATGCCGTCCTTAATACCCACCACCTGGCTCCCCAACCTCCCACCCCCTGCCCCTTCAAAACCCTCAGATTGTTTTTCAGAGTCCATGGTCTCTCATGGTTCACCTCCCCTTCCAGTTTCCCTCAACTCCCTCTCCTTTCCATCTCCCTATGTCCTCCGTGTTATTTGTTATGCTCCACAAATAAGTGAAACCACATGATAATTGACTCTCTCTGTTTGACTTATTTCACTCAGCATAATCTCTTCCAGTCGCGTCCATGTTGCTACAAAAGTTGGGTATTCATCCTTTCTGATGGAGGCATAATACTCCATCGTGTATATGGACCACATCTTCCTTATCTATTCATCTGTTGAAGGGCATCTTGGTTCTTTCCACAGTTTGGCGACCGTGGCCATTGCTGCTATAAACATTGGGGTGCAGATGACCCTTCTTTTCACTACATCTGTGTCTTTGGGGTAAATACCCAGCAGTGCAATTGCAGGGTCATAGGGAAGCTCTATTTTTAATTTCTTGAGGAATCTCCACACTGTTCTCCAAAGTGGCTGCACCAACTTGCATTCCCACCAACAGTGTAAGAGGGTTCCCCTTTCTCCACATCCTCTCCAACACACGTTGTTTCCTGTCTTGCTAATTCTGGCCATTCTAACAGGTGTAAGGTGGTATCTCAATGTGGTTTTAATTTGGATCTCCCTGATGGCTAGTGATGATGAACATTTTTTCATGTGTCTGATAGCCATTTGTATGTCTTCTTTGGAGAAGTGTCTGTTCATATCTTCTGCCCATTTTTTTGATATGATTATCTGTTTTGTGTGTGTTGAGTTTGAGAAGTTCTTTATAGATCCTGGATATCAACCTTTTGTTTGTCCTGTCATTTCAACATATCAACAAAAAAACCTGTTTTGTTTGTACTGTCATTTGCAAATATCTTCTCCCATTCTGTGTGTTGCCTCTCTGTTTTGTTGACTGTTTCCTTTGCTGTGAAGAAGCTTTTGTTCTTGATGAAGTCCCAAAAGTTCATTTTTGCTTTTGTTTCCTTTGTCTTTGGAGACATATCTTGAAAGAAGTTGCTGTGGCTGATATCGAAGAGGTTACTGCCTATGTTCTCCTCTAGGTTTCTGATGGATTCCTATCTCACGTTGAGGTCTTTTATCCATTTCGAGTTTATCTTTATGTATGGTGTAAGAGAATGGTCGAGTTTCATTCTTCTACATATAGCTGTCCAGTTTTCCCAGCACCATTTATTGAAGAGACTGTCTTTTTTTCCACTGTATATTTTTTCCTGTTTTGTCGAAGATTAATTGACCATAGAGTTGAGGGTCCATATCTGCGCTCTCTATTCTGTTCCACTGGTCTATGTGTCTGTTTTTATGCCAGTACCATGCTGTCTTGGTGATCACAGCTTTGTAGTAAAGGTTGAAATCAGGTAACATGATGCCGCCAGTTTAATTTTTGTTTTTCAACATTTCCTTAGCATTTCGGGGTCTCTTCTGATTCCATACAAATTTTAGGATTATTTGCTCCAGCTCTTTGAAAAATACTGGTGGAATTTTGATCGGAATGGCATTAAAAGTATAGATTGCTCTAGGCAGTATAGACATTTTAACAATGTTTATTCTTCTGATCCAAGACCAGGGAATGGTCTTCCATCTTTTTGTGTCTTCTTTGATTTCTTTCATGAGTGTTCTGTAGTTCCTCGAGTACAGATCCTTTACCTCTTTGGTTAGGTATCTTATTTCCCAGGTATCTTATGGTTTTTGGTGCTATAGTAAATGGAATCGATTCTCTAATTTGCCTTTCTGTATTTTCATTGTTAGTGTATAAGAAAGCCACTGATTTCTGTACAATGATTTTGTATCCTGCCACGTTACTGAATTGCTGTATGAGTTCTAGTAGTTTGGGGGTGGAGTCTTTGGGGTTTTCCTTATAAAGAATCATGTTGTCTGCAAAGAGAGAGAGTTTGACTTCTTCACTGCCAGTTTGGATACCTTTTATTTCTCTTTGTTGTCTGATTGCTGTTGCTAGGACTTCTAATACTATGTTGAACAAGAGTGGTGAGAGTGGGCATCCTTGTCGTGTTCCTGATATCAATGGGAAGGCTGCAAACTTTTTCCCATTGAGGATGATATTTGCTGTGGGTCTTTCCTAGATAGATTTTATGAAGTTCAGGAATGTTCTCTCTATCCCTATACTTTGAAGTGTTTTAATGAGGAACGGATGCTGGATTTTGTTAAATGCTTTTTCCACATCAATTGAGAGGGCCATGTGGTTTTTCTCTCTTCTCTTATGGATTTGTTCTCTCACATTTATTGATTTGTGAATGTTGAACCAAACTTGTAACCCAAGGATGAATCCCACCTGGTCATGGTGGATAATCTTTTTAATGTGCTGTTGGATCCTGTTTGCTAGGATCTTGTTGAGAATCTTAGCATCCATATTCATCAGGGATATTGGTCTGAAATTCTCCTTTTTGGTGTGGTCTTTGGGGATCAGGGTAATGCTGGCTTCATAAAAAGAGTCTGTAAGTTTTCCTTCTGCTTCAATTTTTTGAAACAGCTTCAGGAGAATAGGTGTTATTTCTTCTTGGAAAGTTTGGTAAAATTCCCCAGGGAATCCGTCAGGTACTGGGCTCTTGTTTTTGGGGAGGTTTTTGATCACTGCTTCAATCTCGTTACTAGATATCAGTCTATTCAGGTTGTCAATTTCTTCCTGGTTCAATTTTGGGAGTTTATAGTTTTCCAGGGATGCATCCATTTCATCTAGGTTGCTTAACGTATTGGCATATAACTGTTGATAATAACTTCTGATGATTGTTTCTACTTCCTTGGTGTTAGTTGTGATCGCTCCCTTTTCATTCATAATTTTATTAATTTGAGCTTTGTCTCTTTTCTTTTAGATTAGTGTGGCCAATGGTTTATTGATCTTATTGATTCTTTCAAAAAACCAGCTTCTAGTTTCATTGATACATTCTACTGTATCTCTCGTTTCTACCTCATTGATCTCTGCTCTAATCTTGATTAATTCCCTTCATGTGTGTGGAGTTGGTTTAATTTGTTGTTGATTCTCCAGTTCTTTACGGTGTAGAGACAGCTGGTATATTCTGGATTTTTCAATTTTTTTGAGGGAGGTTTGGATGGCTATGTTTTTCCCCCTTAGGACCGCCTTTGCTGTATCCCATAGATTTTGGACTGAAGTGTCTTCATTCTCATTGGTTTCCATGAATTGTTTAAGTTCGTCTTTGATCTCCTGGTTGATCCAAGCATTCTTAAGCAAGGTGGTCTTTAGCTTCCCGGTGTTTGAGTTCCTTCCAAACTTTTCCTTGTGATTGAGCTCCAATTTCAAAGCATTGTGATCTGAGAATATGCAGGGAATAATCTCAGTGTTTTGGTATCGGTTGAGTCCTTATTTGTGACCCAGTATGTGGTCTATTCTGGAGAAGGTTCCATGTGCACTCGAGAAGAATGATTATTCTGTTGTTTTAAGGTGGAATGTTCTGTATATGTCTATGAGGTCCATCTGGTCCAATGTGTCATTCAATGCTTTTGTTTCTTTATTGCTTTTATGCTTTGATGATCTATTACTGAGAGTAGTGTTAAGTCTCCTACTATTAATGTATCCATACCATTATGACTCTTTATATTGATCAATAGTTTTCTTATGTAATTGACTGCTCCCATATTGGGGGCACAGATATTTATAATTGTTAGATCATCTTGGTGGATAATCCTTTAAGAATTGTGTAGTGTCCTTCTGTATCTCTGACTACAGTCTTTAGTTTAAAATCTGATTTATCTAATATGAGAATCACTACCCTGGCCTTCTTTTGAGGCCCATTGGAATGAAAGATGCTTCTCCTTCCCTTCACTTTCAGTCTGGGTGTATCCTTAGGTTCAAAATGGGTCTCTTCTAGACAACATATGGATGGGTCCTGTCGTTTTATCCAATCTGCAACCCTGTGTTGTTTTATGGGCACATTTTGGCCATTCACATTAAGAGTGATTATTGATAGATATGTTTTTACTGACATTGTGTTACCTTTGAAGTCTTTCTTTCTGTAGATTGTCTCTATATTTCTGTTCAAAGATATTCTTAGGACTTTTCCTCTTTTATAGAACCCCCCCCCCCTTTAATATTTCCTGAGTGTCAGCTTGATGGTTGCATAGTCTTTTAAGCCTTGCCGGTCTTGGAAACTCTTTATCTCTCCATCCATTTTGAATGTCAGTGTTGCTGGATAAAGTATTCTTGGCTGCATGTTCTTCTCATTTAGTATCCTGAATATATCTTGCCAGCCCTTCCTGGCTTTCCGGGTTTCTATGGACAGGTCTGACATTATTCTGATGGGCTTTCCTCTTCGTAAGAATCTTCTTTGTCCTAGCTGCCTTCAGGAGGGCCTGTCTACAATTAAAGTTCCTCATTCTTACTATTAGGGGTCTCGAGGACTTTTGAGAATCTATAATCTTGGGGGGAGACCGTTCTGCCTCTAGTTCATGAACGCTGGTTCCATTCACCTGATTGGGAAAATTTTCATGGAGGACTTGTTCCACTATGTCTTCTAGACTTCCTTCTTTCTCCTCCCCTTCAGGGATTTCAATAATTCTGACTTTGGAACGTTTCATGGCATCATTTATTTCCCTGATTCTGTTTTCGTGGTTTCTAAGCTGTTTGTTCCAGGCTTCCCCCTTATCCTCTCTATCCATTTGTCCTCCAGATCACTGATTCTATCTTCTGTCTCAGTTACCCTAGCTTTTAGAGAATTTAGATTAGATTGGAATTCATTGAGAGCACTGTGAACATCATCCCTGGTGGCTTTCTGTTCTGCCCTAACATTGTGAACATCATCCTTGGTGGCTTTCAGTTCTGCCCTAATCAATTCCGTTTGGTCATCCATGGCTTTCTCCAACTTAGCTATTGCCTGGATAACTGTTAGCCTGAATTCCCTTTCCGACATATTGTCTATCTTGATAGCCATTAGCTCTGTTGCAGAAGGCCCATCCTCTGAATTTTTCTTCTGTTGGGCATTCTCCCTCCTAGTCATTTTGGCGAGAGATGGCTGAATGGATGTAACTGGATGTATCAACTGTGGTGCAGTCAAGGTGCACCCTGGAATGCTTCTGAACAATCAAGAGTCCCCACCCAAATGACAGAAAAAAGAAAGAAAAAAGAAAAAAAGAGAGAGAGAGAGAGAGAGGAAAAAAAGAAAGATAAAAGAGAAGGCTCAGCCCAAATGGGTCCCAAGGTATGATTTATGAAGTATACAAACAAAAACAGACAAAAAGACTGATATATATATATATATATATATATTCCTCTTGTCATACACACACACACACACATATATATATATATATATATATATATATAAATTATATATATATTCCAAAAAAAAAAAAAAAAGAACCTCATCAAAAAGAACCCCAAGTATAAGGTTTATATACTATCAGGACAAACACAAATACACAGAAACACTGCCGGAAGAAAAAGATGGGAGAGTGGTTATAAATTCTCAGTGTGGGCGAGGAAGGTTATTTTGATTCTTTCTGGATGTATCTTGATATCTTTGTTAAATGACTCAACTTTCCTAAGATAAGAGGGGATTAAAAATTGGTTTACCTATAGGGGTAGCATTGATTGGGGAAAGGGGATTACCTTGAAGTTTAACTCTATATGAATATTAAAAAAATAAAAATTTAAAAAAAGAATAAACTAAACTAAAATAAAATTTAAAAAAATTAAAAAATAGAAAAGCAAAAGAAAAACACAGGTATATGTATCAAAAAGGTTATTAGGTTATTAAAGGTTAAAAGGTTATTATGGAATTTGATGTACTGGACATCTCACAGTGATGGTAAATAGGTTAAAAAATTATCTATATAAAAAAAATGAACCAGAATAGTGGGAACGAATTAAAAATAAAAGTTGTATCTATGAAGTAGTGGTGGTTGTTCTCTTGTTGTCTCCCCCCCTCCCGCCCCCCCCGCCCCCCCCCCTTGGCTTTCTGGGGGAGGAGCCTGCCATGTGGGTTTTCAGGAAGTATTCCCTGAGTTAAGTCCTCCCGCCCCCTTCAAGGGGGTGGGCTCTGAGGAAACCAGTCTTTTTGTCTTTTGTTCTCTGGAGGTTTTTTTTTGTTTGTTTTTTGTTTTTTTCCATTTTATTTATTTTTTCAGCGTAACAGTATTCATTGTTTTTGCACAACACCCAGTGCTCCATGCAAAACGTGCCCTCCCTATTACCCACCACCTGTTCCCCCAACCTCCCACCCCTGACCCTTCAAAACCCTCAGGTTGTTTGTTCTCTGGAGGTTTTTATGTTTGTTTGTTCATTTGTTTTCTATCCCCTTGACAGCTTTTGATGGTTTTTGGAGGTTTAGAGGAAAGCAAACTGCACCCAGACCTCCCTCTCAGAGAGAATCCTTAGTCTGTTCCCCTCTGGGTGCTGCAGAGCACGTAAGTTCCCCCTTGGCCACTGGCAGAGCACATTCCAAATCACGGTCCCTGGGGACACAGGAACTCCTGCTTGTCCCCAAAACCACGACAGTGGCAGCTGTCTGGGCAGCTCCAGACTGCCAGAGAGATTCCAAGAAGCAATTGCACACTGAGATTTTCCCGCTGGCTGGGCAGGGAGTACTCAGACTTTCTGGGACCGAGAGGCCAGGCTGGTGCCTGGGTGCACCTCTCTCAGGGGAGGGTGTGGGTCACGACTCAGACTCTGATAGCACAGCACGGCGTACACATGGGGACTACAAAAAGTCTGTGCTTCTGCCAACTGGCGAGGCTCCCAGCCCCTCACGGGAGCTGCACCCCACACGCTCTCAGGTGCACTCACGGCTCAGGGACCAAGACCTGGTTTCTTCACTGCACTCTCTGGCTGTCCTGAGTCTGGGGACTTAAGCCCCTGTCCCTAACCGATCGATTCCCTCAATTTTCCCCCCACGATCCCCCCACGATCTTTTGCTCTTTTTGAGTGCTTTCAACCAGACTCCAAGTTAATGCTGGTCCCCAGTTGCAGGGCGCTCTCGTTTTGGGGTATTACTTTCCAATCGGTCGCTTCTGGTGGCTCCCTCCCCTTTTTGTTTATTTTCTGATATCAGTCTGACGTTCCCACTCCGCTTTACCTGCCCACTGGCGTCTTCTGCCCCCGTAGAGATCCAGACATGTATAATTCTAATCTCAGGCTGATTTCATGGGTGATCAGAGTTCTTTGGTAGGTAATCAGATCACTTTAGAGTATAGGTTGAAACAGCACCTCCTCCTACTTCCCTGCCATCTTGTCTCCCCTCCATCACTGCTTATTTATGTTCATTAGGTAAGATGATAGAATGCATTAACAGCCTAATCCTGGAGGGCAACACTAAAGAATGGTTATCCAGAGTAGATTTACCCTTAAGCCCATATACTTAAGCAGGATAGCCTGAGTAGCTCCCCAACATCATGTTATTGAAGCCTCTCTCATGTGGTGCTCCTTGTTGTTGTAGCCTAATGGGCCTGGAGAAGAGGTCTGGGGAGTCCAAGGTGATTTAGACAGAAGGCATTTACACATTGGGTCTTCATTTGCACCTCAATTTTAGAGCATGTTAGAGCCTGAATATGAAGAGGTTTATTTGGGAAGAAATTAAAACTGTTCATTAAGCAACTCATTTTATTCTATCTGATTGGGATTCCTCCCACAGACAGTGAAACCACTTCCCTCCTCTCACACTGCCCCACCCTAACCTGGCCTCCTTATGTCTCCTTCTTTCTGATGAGATCTAAGCCCTTCAATTGAGAGCATATGACTAGAAACCAAAATAGAAATGTTAACAGACATTTCTATATTTTTATTCTTGACTATATGTTAGCTTCTGCCCATTCTGGATTGTGTTTCTTTCTTTTTTTTTTTTTTTTTAGTTAACTTAAATATCAAATATTTGAAACATACAGACAATTCAGAAAATAAAATGATAACCATATTCTCATCTTCCTCTTTTTCAAATGTTACTTTTTTACCCTAGTTCCAGATTATTCTCATTTGTGAAGAAACAAAATGTTACAGAGGCTGTCAGTGCCCACCCCTGTCTTGTGTCTGGCATCTTGATAATTTTTAAGGTGAATACCTGAGGAACATTGATGTTTACCATGCAAAAATGACATTACTTAAGAACTATAAAGGACTGTAGGGATCATATCTTCTAACTTCCTTTTATTAATGAGTCCTGAAGATTCTAGGAAGCAGATTTTTGGGAAGATGGCAGAGTCAGTCACCTAACAGTGTTTGTTTTGCTATTACTGATGGGCTTTTCTGTTTTATTGGGACTGTTTGTGTTCCTATCAGGAAGAAGGTAACATTATTACCGTTTGGACTACCAGAGTTTGTCCTCTTTCAAGTCTGTCTACCCATCTTTATTCCCAGTGAAGCTTGTTTAGTTTAGGTCCTGTTAATTCTGTATGATAGCAGTAGTCATTTAGGCTTTCCTGCCTCCCAGTGTACTTACTTCTCACCACACATACCATACATCCAGGTGTCATGATGTCTTTTTTTTTTTTTTTTTTTGCTGAAATATAGTTGACATAAATATTAATCAGATCCTTTTTTAGCTCATTGATATGCCCGTCTCCATTCAAGCTTTGGTAAGGGGAGACAAAAGAGGAAGAGATTCTAGTCTCTGATATCATCATCATCATCATCCCAAATATTTATTAAAGGTTTGCTATCTCTAAGAATTTTTCTATAAACTTATAGAATTAATTCTTTAAGTTCTCATAGCATCTCTCTGATACCGGTTCTATGATTATCTCTATTTTGGGGATGAAGAGGCTTAGGGACTAGAAGAGTAAGTGACTTGCTTGGGTTTTTCCAGCTAGTATGTGGCAGAGCTAAAATCGATACAAGCCATCTGACTCCAGAGCCTTTGCTATTTACTTGCCCTGTTGCCTTTTAGCACGGCTCTTGATGACAATTAATGGAAGAGCAAGTCCATTTGGCTTTATCTTTTTGTTAGTTCGTGCATCGTGCACTTTGCCAGATTTTTCAAAAGTCAGTGTTTTCCTTCTTTTGAATGAGTTCTTTCTGGCAGTTATTTTGATTTTGAAATATCTGGAACACCAGTATATTTTTTCCTCCTGGGGACAATGTCATGAAGAATTGTTGTTTTCAGACAAATCCACAGTCTATTTAAGCAGTGAGATCGTTAAATATGCTCATTTGTAGTAAAATCAAAGAAAAAAGAGCAATGCTGTCACAATATTAGTAAAAAGAGAAAGCCAAGGGACACGTGGGTGACCCAGTTGTTAACTGCCTTTGACACAGGTCGTGATCCTAGGGTCCTGGGATCGAGCCCTGCATCGGGCTTCCTGCTCAGCGAGGAGCCTGCTTCTCCCTCTGCCTCTCACCCTGCTTATGTTGCCTCTCTATCTCTCAAATAAGTGATAAAAGAAAATAAAAGAAAAGAGAGAAAGCCAAATGTTAGATTTATGTTTAGGTAATTGTGTTTAAGGGAATGGTGGGAAGAGAAGTAGGTAGAAACTTTGGAGAAGACTTTAAGTTTGTGAGTTCTTTTTTTTTAAAGATTTTATTTATTTATTTGATAGAGAGATAGAGAGCACAAGTAGGCAGAGCTGCAGGCAGAGGGAGAGGGAGAAGCAGGCTCTCTGCTGAGCAGGGAGCCCGATGTGGGACTCGATCCCAGGACTCTGGGATCATGATCTGAACTGAAGGCAGCCGCTTAACTGACTGAGCCACCCAGGCACCCATAAATTTGTGAGTTCTTTTAAGGGCTCTGAAGATAGTTGTTTATTATATCTCACTGCCCTTGAAACTTAAAGCTTTTCCTGTTGTTTGGTATAGTTGTGCTAGTAATGTTTTTATATACCTAGAACTTTGAAACAAGAACTTTTTATTATTGTTTGCAGCTAATGAGAAGATGAGAAGTTTTGCTGAAGTAATTAGACAAGAGTTAGAAAAGAAGATGGACAGGTTTACAGAGAATATATATATTTATTTGGTAAAGAGACATCATCTGAGCTATAGCTAGTTTAAAAAATAAGATTAGGTAGTGTATATACATGACCTCTAGGTAAGAAGATGATTGTGAGGAAGAGATTTTAAGCGACTCAGACCCTTTTGCTGGTCCAAGAGTGGCACCATTGACTCATACCAATATGGTAGATGGAAGGAGGAGGAAACTGTAACTCACTAAAGGCAGATGTTCTCAAAGGGCATTTGTAATTTAACATGTTCTTTGTACTTCCCTTGTGTAAAGTATATTCTTTCATGTTAAAAATGGATTAGGCCCGATTTTGAGAAAATGACATTATAATTCTTTCAAAGAACATGTAATTCTTGTTGTTGTTTTCCACCAGTGGTGTTTTCCCTATCTTCTGTGGCACTGCTGGTGTACCTCTGGAGACCCTCTCCTTTTAAGTCTTGTTATTCTTGACTTCTCCTGAAGGATGTAAAGAGTGTTGCAAGAATGGTTTCAAATAATCTGCTAGTTATTGTGGAGGGCCAAACTTGACTAGTTATTGAGGCTCAGCACTGTCCCTATTCTACTTTTCCTATATTTTGCTTCTTTGTTTCATTACACAGTCACTGGGGTGCACACTGTATTTTAACCACCACAATGGAAAGCTCATTTCTTTGTGATCCAGGGAGCTGGAGTTTGCACTCAACCATGGCTGTGGTGAGAAGGAAGTCCCTGATTTGACATGGTTAAGGGACTTAGAAACACAGCTGTTTTCAAACATGTCACCACTTCATTAATTAAACACTAAAGTGAGTGACTTAAACTGAATCTGTTCAAGAGAACCCTCTCCGGGGGCGCCTGGGTGGCTCAGTGGGTTGAAGCCTCTGCCTTAGGCTCAGGTCCTGATCCCAGGGTCCTGGAATCGAGCCCTGCATCGGTCTTTCTGCTCCGCGGGGAACCTGCTTCCTCCTCTCTCTCTGCCTGCCTCTCTGCCTAGTTATGATTTCTCTCTGTGTAATAAATAAAATATTTTAAAAAAAGAGAGAGAGAGAGAGAACCTGCCCCGCCTACCCTCCCCGACTGCTCCCATTTTGGCTCATACAAAATAAACATGATTTAAATCTTAATGGAAAATTTCTAAGGGTGCTCATCTTAATAGTTATAATCACAGATAATAATATAATTTTTTTCTGCTTTGTGACAAAGAATTAATAGACTTGAAAAACTAAGTTATTTCCTCTTTCATTGCCTAGCTAATGATATCAGCATATATGATTTAAGATACTTAACTGTTGTGATGTGTTCGTGGTATAAAGCTTTATAAGCTTTATGTGATTCCCTTTGAAGTTAGTCCTGGAAACAATTTTTTCTTAGAAGATGTTGGAATGAGCTCTAAAAGGGGCATCATTCCCAAGAGGGTATCAAATAGGATATGTCTAAAGTTCTTGGAGAAGTTATAAATACCATGACATGCTATCTGTTTTTCACTTTCTACTTAGAACTGCAGCTCTGAAATCTTCCAATGAAATTGTTCAGTTGCATCACCCAACTCAAATCAGTGGATGCAAAGCTTTTTCTCCTGATTTCTTGAGTTTATAGGTCCCATGTGAATTGAAACGGGCAATTTTCTCTTTCTGCTTAGTAGCAGTTTACAAAGGGTGCTTTTGAAATTTTTCAGAGTAAAATTTCAGAGAAATGCCTTTCATTCTTTTTCCTGGGATATAGCAAGCAGGAGGGGGAAAAAGTGCTAGATTCACCATTGTTTTGTGGAAAAGTTGTTAAAATACCCTAATTCCACATTAAGTTCCTGTAAGTTTTTTAAGGCAAGAATCTTGAAAAATACTCTATATTCAGGAATTTCTTACCTCGTTTTATGGTTTGAGACAGGACTGAAGATGACCAAATTTTTAATTCTCAGAAGTAAAGTGTATTTTACTGGTGGAAGTAAAATAAATGAAGGCCATCTTTCTATTTCCTTTGCTACTTGCAACCATCCTCTGTGTCTGTGAGTAGACACAGAAATAAAATTTTTGGTCACCCATAAAAGAAAGTTTCTTTTTAAAAACTCTCTCAATAATAATTATTTAATCATACTTCACTATTTTCCACTAAACATTCCATTAGCACTCACTGGAGAAACAATTTAAAGAATAAACTGTGCTATGTGAAGGATCGTCATCATGGAGCTAAAGAGGTTCTGGTGGGTTAGGTGTATGTCTGCTCCCATAGGGCACATCCTGCTGCAGGTACAATGAGTTGTATTTTGGCTAGTAGCATCACATACTTTTTTCAAAGAAAAGTAGAAGCGTGCTTGGGTGGGTCAGTCAGTTAAGCATCTGTCTTTGGCTCAGGTCATGATCCCAGGTCGAGCCCCAACTCAGGTTCCCTGCTCAGTGAGAAGCCTGCTTCTCCCTCTCCTCCCAGCTTGTGTGCTGTCATTATCTCTGTCTCTCTCTCAAATAAATAAATAAATAAGCAAATAGAAATCTGTAAATAAAAAACAACAATAACAACAAAACAAAGAAAAGGAGAAACAATACATAAGTCAGGTATAAATTAGCAGAGGTAGAAGTGTGTAGAGCTAAGAGCTGTATACTCAGATTCAGGATGGTTCCTACGATAAATGGCCTAAAAATACTGGAATGATCTGACATCTCTGAACCTGATGCTCCAACTCTAAAATGCAGATGACTATTTATTGTAAAAATTAAATGAGATACTCCATGAAAATATTTGGCAGATACAAGTTCCTGTACAATTGCAGCATGCCTTGTACCTTTGTGACTTCTTTTGTTTTCTTTTTATTGAGATATAATTGGCATGTAACATCATATTAGTTTCAAGTGTACATTGTGATGATTTGATATTTGTATGTATTATCAATTGATTACTATAGCAAATTTGTTTAACATCCATCACCACATGTAGTTTAAGTTTTGTTTTGTGACTTTTTAAACTGTGGTCAATACTAATTTCTTTAAGAAACTTCATTTATTAAAAAAATGACTTTTAGGGCGCCTGGGTGGCTCAGTGGGTTAAGCCGCTGCCTTCAGCTCAGGTCATGATCTCAGGGTCCTGGGATCGAGTCCCGCGTTGGGCTCTCTGCTCAGCAGGGAGCCTGCTTCCCTCCCTCTCTCTCTCTCTCTCTCTCTCTCTCTGCCTAGTTGTGATTTCTCTCTGTCGAATAAATAAATAAAATCTTTAAAAAAATGACTTTTAAATGAGGGACTGGAGGAGATTATGCTGAGTGAAATAAGTCAAGCAGAGAAAGTCAATTATCAGATGGTTCTATTTACTTGTGGGACATAAGGAATAGCATGGAGGACATTAGGAGAAGGAAGGGAAAAAATGAAGAGGGGGATATCAGAGGGGAAGAGGAACCATGAGAGACTGTGGACTTCAAGAAACAAACTGACAGTTTGGGGTGGGGGCAGATGGGTTGACCAGGTGGTGGGTATTACAGAAGGCATGTATTGCATGCATGGAATACTGGGTGTTACACATAAACAATAAATCATGGACCACTACATCAAAAACTAGTGATGTACTATATGGTGATTAACATAACATAATAAAAAATAAAAAAATAAATAAAAGCTAAAGAAGATTGAAAAAAAATAAATGAATAATTATAGGTTTGTGGAATTGAAGCCTGAAATGTGGGTCTGTATTAGGAAGGGTGACATACAGCAGCCATGTTGACTCTACCACTCTTTCTCTAAATGGAAATACCAAGGCAACTTAGATCTGAGAGACAAGGCTGCATCTTGACTGGGCCATTTACTAGCTATGTGACCTGGGTCTAGTTACTCTGCTTCTCTGAGGTTTTATTCCCTTCTACTTAGTGTAACAATATCTATCTCTTGGGGTTGTTTTGTGAATTGGAAAGGACCCTAATGCATCTAATGTATAGTGCTTGGCAGATGGATATAGTGGTAACTTATTCACGTAGGTCTTAATATATATCAAGATGATGCTGAACACATTATAGATGTTAACTTGTCGAATCCTCAAAATATCCCAATGGCTCAATAATGTGTGATCTCCATTTTACCCATGAGAAGATAGAGGCAATAATTAAGTTGCTCAACATCAAATATCTAGGAAGTATCAGAAACAAACTTTAAATTCAGAGAAGACTGGCACCAGTGTTTGTGTGCTTAATCATCACACTGACCTCTCTCTCATTAGGAAAGGTGTCTTTCTTTTAAGAATACAAGTCCTTCATTTGGATTTGTGGAATACTTATGTCTTTCTCATTTATAGGATAGCTTGAATTCTACAGAAACTTCTTGGAGAAACTTTTTTCCTAAAATAGTCTCATGAATAGCATGATTTGGGGGGTAGTAATAAGATTCAGTAGATTTAGTGTATACAGATTTTCAAATATTTATACTTCACTTCTTATATACACAAACCCCGAGAAGCAAAATGTATTTTACTGCATTATTTACGAATACTATGCTTATATTAGCATACTCATCATTATCTAATTTCTTGGAAATTTCTTAAGTTCTATATAATTTAATGATTTGAAATAAAATTTACTTTAGTGTTTTTGTACATTGGCAAAAGTAGAGGAACTTAATTGTGTAACGTTAGGCAAGTCCCATCAATTCTCTGAGTCTTGTTCCTATTCTAACTTGGAAAGTAGGAAATATAATCCCTCTTGTGTTCACTGTGAGAATCAGATGAGAACGTTGATATAAATGGCTTTGGCCAGCTCACAAGTGTGATCTAAATGCAAAGATTGTTATTGGTGTCAGGAGAGTTCCAGGATTTCATGTGATTGCTCATTCAAGTGCCTGGAGAGATGGGATGTGAAATCTGCACTTCTCAATCCTAGACCTTGGCCAGTCATCTGAGGTATCACCTCATTGGCAATACATGGGGCTTAGACCACATTGCTTAACTGAGGCCCTGGGGAAAGGGTTGGTTCATCAAGCAAAATGGTTTCTCTGAATCAGATAAGAGCTGGCCTGGTTGCCATCTATGGTTCACAACTCTGAGAAGTTAGAACCCTAAAATTAAAATAGGGAAGCTCTTTTTCAGCTTAACCGAGCTTGAAAATGAGAACTTCAAGGTGATTTAGTAATAGCATTTTATAATGGGGCATTTGCAAGGGAAACCGAACATGATCAATCCCAGTGTTTTGAGCAGTCTCCAGTTTTTCTGTGGGAAATCTTTTTCATTTTAGCCACTGGAATTGGTACTCTTTATTTCCTCATCCATATGTTTTGTATCTGGAAATGTCTTGAGCTCCCCAAGTCCAGCACATCATCCTGACCCCTCCCCATATATTCTAGAAGTACGCTCTTGCCTTCTTCTCTTTACCGTACCTATAGACTCAAACTTTCTCCTCCTCTTACTTACTGTTCTTCCTCACATCTTCCCTGTCCTTGTCTCCCAGTATTCCTGCTCTGCATCAATTGCTGTGCACATCCAAAAGCATTGAAAATAAAGGTAAGTAAGTTGACCGTTTTTTTCTTCCAGTATTAAACTGTACCCCGGGTCATGGCAGGTGAAGGGAAGGGAGGGATGAGCCTAATATCAGAGAAAAGCCATTCCGGATAGAATGAACAACTTTCTCTTTTTTTTTTTTTTTTTTTTTTTGTTTTTAGATTTATAATGCATTTTGCCATTTTATTTATTTTTTTCAGCGTAACAGTATTCATTCTTTTTGCACAACACCCAGTGCTCCATGCAAAACGTGACCTCCCTATTACCCACCACCTATTTGCAAACGACATATCAGATAAAGGGCTAGTATCCAAAATCTATAAGGAACTTAGCAAGCTCAACACCCAAAGAACAAACAATCCAATCAAGAAATGGGCAGAGGACATGAACAGACATTTCTGCAAAGAAGACATCCAGATGGCCAACAGACACATGAAAAAGTGCTCCACGTCACTCGGCATCAGGGAAATACAAATCAAAACCACAATGAGATATCACCTCACACCAGTCAGAATGGCTAAAATTAACAAGTCAGGAAATGACAGATGCTGGAGAGGATGTGGAGAAAGGGGAACCCTCCTCCACTGTTGGTGGGAATGCAAGCTGGTGCAACTTTCTCTTTTAAACAAGGCCATCTTCCTGCTCTTGGCCCCTTCGGAAGAGCCCTTTCCCATCATGCCTGGCACTTTTCTCTCAGGGCAATTGTGGCTTTCCTTCTTTCACCCTCTTTGCTGCTGACCTCTGGCAGTCCTTCAGTCCTTTCTGCTCCCTTCTCTTTGAGCCATCAATGCTGGCTGTGTTGCTCTCCTTGTGCCTTTCCAAATTCTTCATACTTCTCCTGCCAATTTTGGAATGATTTGTGATCTCTGCACCCAAAATATTAGTTCTAGAAAAAGATCTCCCTGATTTCCTGGTATCATTTAGCTTGGGTGTTCACCACCCTAAGCCAGAGAATGGGGCAAAAGCAAAGTTGAGATTCTTGCTGGCCCTTAGCCTGATTCACTCTTCAGTTATCATGTTTGCTGAGATTTCTAAGCCTGATGCGAAAGCCGTGGTCTGAAATATAAATTTTCCTTCTTGGTTATTCCATTCATTTCACATTTCAAAATAAAGCAAATGTGTGCTGTTACTTATTTTACAGTGCTCTTGCTTTCAGCTAAAATTTGCATTAATGATGTTTGAGAAATTCATAGTTTTCATTTGGCCTCATCAAATTATTTAGTGTCATCGGTCTTTGTCACCTTCCTTTGGATATGTAATATCACGTTGGCTTTGGTGTAGTTAGAAAACTTGTTTTCTCAGATTAAAGTCAGCCTTTCTTCCCTTTGCTGTGTCATTCTTAATTATGTCCCCTTTCTTCTTACCAAGACCACCCAGAAAAAATTTCTCCCTCTCAGGTGTTTACAGCCTTTAAAATCTTGCACACTATAAATGAAAAATGGCTGGGTATTTGAACTTGGCAAGTACACATCATTTACGGAGAGTCAATACAGTGTATGGCTATGATGAATGAAACTGTGTCTTTGACCTGACTGTTTGCATTGATAAATTTAAATGATTCTTGATCCATTAATGCTATAGCCTCAGCTGTCAGGTCATGTTATGTTTTGATACTGCCACATGTTTATTTCTATTACATTCACTGTAAGACTTGAGTAACATCCCTGACAATGATGATGCATAGAATCTTTTATTCAAATTCATGAATTTTTCCTCTGTTTACTTTTTAACAAATGAAAAAGGTGCTTTTACTGACAATATTTAGGTTAAATGGCAGTATTGTAAATTTCTCATTTAAGTGAAGACCTTGGCATATAAGTTTCAAAGAATGTCACAGTTTGTTCAGGTGTAGTATGATGGGTCTACAATTAACTTTAGTGAAGGAAAATAATAAAAGCAAGTTGGCAGAACTAGAGAAAATTTGACAGGTAGAGAATAATAGAACCCTATATTTACATTAAATGTTAAGTACATTTGTTTGAGTACCTTGGTACAGCCTTACTATTAGTTACCAATAACCGTTACAAATTTACTAGGTTTTCCAAACATTTCTGAACACTAGGGCTTCATGTGGAAAATAATAACAAATTGATCCTGCTTTTAAAATGCTTACTCTATGTCGTGCACTGTATTAAACACCTATATGTGTCACCTCTTTTCATCCTCAGAAAAACTCACTACAGTACACATTAGTATCATCCTTATTTTATATACCTGTGGCTCTGGTTGGACAGATAAAGTAACTTACTTAAGTCATATAAAGGATGAACCCAGAATTGAGTACATTTCTCTCAGGCTACAGACCCTGCCCTCAAAAGCGTATTGCCAACCTAAAGGAAAACCCATCTTCTGGGTAGCTGAGAGACTTTGGGGGTAGTGCCACGCTGACCTGTGGGTGGTGGATTTCTCATATTTATTTGTTTATTCATTCATTCATTCATTCATTCATTCATTTAAAGCTATTAACCTCTTTCAGGGAAGGATGAATTATCCTTTACAAACCTATCTTAAATACATCTCTTTTTCTTGAACAAACTGGAATTTACCTCTCTCTCTTTTATTATAAAGTCTCATATGATTAAACTGCTTTCTTTTTATGTGCCAGGCCCATTCAAATTTCCCCTCTAGCTGTGGGTAAAGAAAAAGGCAGGAGTCTCCAGTTTGGGGCAACAGTTAGTCTGAGATAGAATACTAAAGGAGGACATCAGTGTAGAGCAGTGAAACAACAGTCTTCCTCCACATTCTGTTTTTTTTCAATACTTGGGGCTTAGGCAAAGCCAGGATTTTGCTCTAGCACCCTACTTACATTGTTAATGGAGTAGCTGCAGTCTGTAATGTAATAATTCTAAAACACCAAATTTTTGTTCCAAAAAACTTTCCAAATTATGTTTGATTTTCATATAGAGTTTTACACGACCATAAGAATAAAGGAGAAGAGTGGGGTCATTAAGTGGGAAAGAAATAGAATTGTTGAGGCAAAATCACATAACGATTTCAGACTGATTGATTTTAGGGCAACAGTTATACAACTGCTTAATTTTAGCAAAAAAAGAGCCATGTTAGGAAGGTTTTTCTCGTTAATTACCTAATGTTTCAGTCTGTCCTTGGGAAATGCAGTCAGAGATTACTTACACATTGACAGAGGCAAGAGTTTTAACTTGAAAAAATTCTGGTAATTTACTTATTTTCTGAACAGTAATGTAAATCCAGTAAGTGATGTGCCAAACAGTAGAATAAACTAATTGTGGTACTTTGTTACATTATCTGCCATATTTAAAAATTAAAGAACATTGTATTACTTTGCCTTCTTTCAGTATACCGGTATGATCTTTTTCTAGTGGAGAAACAGTTGAAACCTATTTTGTTTCTTTGAAAAATATTCCTAGGATGGAGCGCATTCCCACACCCACAAATCATAAGCTTGAAGTATTGATGAAAATGTCTTCCTAGTAAATGTCATGCCAGAACCTTCGGGTCCATAAAATTAACTACATGTTGATTAGACCATCTTTGGAAAGGTAGGAAAAAAGGTGGAAAGAAGTGGGGCTCCTGGGTGACTCAGTGGATTAAGCCTCTGCCTTTGGCTCAGTTCATGATCTCAGGGTCCTGGGATGGAGCCCTGCATTGGGCTCTCTGCTCAGTGGGGAGCCTGCTTCTCCCTCTCTCTCTGTCTGCCTCTCTGCTTATTTGTGATCTCTCTGTCAAATAAATAGATAAAATCTTAAAAACAAAGAAAGAAGGTGGAAAGAAGTATACTTTGAGCCTCTATATTACCAATCTCTCCGGCTCGTGCTATAAGAAGAAAAGATTTGTACTGATTCCTTTTGGGAACTTCATTAATAAATGAAAAAGTTTAAGGTTTTGAAGTCAAAGGGCCTGGTTTAAATTGTAGCTTTGTCACTAACTAGTCATGTTACAGAGCTCAAGAGGTTCACTGCATGGAGTACATCTAATTGAACACAACCCAAGGAAGTGTTGACAGCAAAGAAATTTGTGTTACTTGTTATAAGTAAGGAGATGGGGAGATAGCTCTGAGAACTCTGTCCTTAAGGGGTTAGTACAGGAAGCTTTTATTCAGTGTTTCGGTGGGCAGGGAGCTCCCATGGGTACTTTGGTTCAGTCGTGCATGCCAGCATGTCATCGTGTTAGTGCATACCTCCTGTGTCTAAAAAATAGCAGAAAACTCTGCCTGTAGAAGGAGACCTCAGTAATTTATTGCGTGAAGGTAACATTTCGGGGAGGCTTCTGTGCAGGTCCTCAGCTTGACCCAGCTCTAATAAGCTTATGGAAGGAGCTGTCAAGTGAGACACACCTAACCTAGCAAGGGGTTTTCAGGTACAGCACCTAAGTTGGTATCTCCTTAGCTGGAACGGTTGGTTCTGCAAAACAGAACAATATCCCTTCCCTGCTTTTGTCCCTTGCCCTCTTCTTTGTTGCTCATACCTTTCAACCCTCTTATTTGAATAACTTTCCATTGCATTCCTAGGTAGCGGTCCCATCTCTTTAAGGAAATTGCTTAACTTACTTATCTTTTCACTTACCTCTTTTCAGTTTTTCTCATCTGAATAATGGACTTAATAGCAGAATATCCCTTGCAGGGGGTTGTGGAAGCTCACATTAACAAGCTAATGCATATAACAAAGAACATGGAGGACATGGGGAGTTGGAGAGGAGAAGGGAGTTGTGGGAAACTGGAAGGGGAGATGAACCATGAGAGACTATGGACTCTGAAAAACAACCTGAGGGTTTTGAAGGGGCGAGGGGTGGGAGGTTGGGGAACCAGGTGGAGGGTAATAGAGAGGGCATGTATTGCATGGAGCACTGGGTGTGGTGCAAAAACAATGAATACTGTTACGCTGAAAATAAATAAATTAATTTAAAAAAAGCTAATGCATATAAGTTTATAACAAGTTGGTCATATGTAGTATTCAAAAACAAAAATCAATTAAGTAAATTTGAACATCTAATTAGTTTTATTCATTAATTCATGAATCAGACAACATCTCATCTAGCCAGTAGAAAGGAAGAGCTGTACAAAATGGGAGGCTTTTATAGGCAGAAGGGGGAAAAAGTGGTTAATTTCAGTCAAGGTCACTGCCCTTTAGGGGATGAGAGAGATGGAGCAGGTAGATTGCCTCACCAGTGCTGATCAGGGCATTCCAGACTGATCAGTTAAGACTTTATTCCTCTAAGGTGCTGAAACTTCAGTTAGATGCGGTCTTAAGTTTTGGTACACTGACATGGGGTTTAGCATAAGCAACTCCATTGAGAGCTTGTTTTTTTCTCTTAAATAGTATAAACTGTAACTTTAAAAAAAAGTACATCATCATCATCATCATCACTAATAAATTCTATTGGAGGTTTACTTCTTATTTTATAAATATTGACCTAAGATGTGTTATCAGAGAATTAGATCACTCAAGATGTAGAAAGGAGTGAACCCTACAGTGATTCAGTCTGGACCACATGGGGTATGGCATAGTGTCTTGTGCAAACAGTTCTTGGTTTTGACTGGATACCAAAGTGAACTGATGTCCAGAGAGGAGAAGGGCTGCAAGTAGACCATAGGCATCTGTCAATCTCAGGAATTGCTCCAGGCTGGCTGTCCTGTGCCTCTCCTTCTGGTTTAGCAGCAAAGGTTAACTGGGGCTTTTATTTCACCATTCAAGGCCTAACACCGACTCACACTTAGAACTTCCCTTGGACCAGGTCCTCTTCAGTTTTATAGACTTGTAGCTGTAGTAAGAAGTCTCCTAACTCTCTCCCAATGTGACCCTCAGGTACCTGCCTTGGCAGGAAAAGAAAGATCAGAATTTTGATCAGAAGGACTCATAGCATTCACATAGACTCCAGAACCATCTCCTTCTGAAGGGCATATGGCTTCATAATGATCTGGAAAGGAGATACTACAGAATAGGAAAATCAGATATCTTGGCCACCATATGCTATTCTCAGGTACTTAGTATATAATCTGATTCAGAGTGGGCCATTTTTTTCAGAGTTAGAAAGCCCTGCCATGTAGGGAATTCTTTGGGGATTCCACTTGAGGATGAGAAACTTGTCAGTCTGTATTTCTTTCTTTCTTTCTTTCTTTCTTTTTTTTAAGATTTTATTTATTTATTTGACAGACAGAGATCACAAGTAGGCAGAGAGGCAGGCAGAGAGAGAGGAGGAAGCAGGCTCCCTGCTGAGCAGAGAGCTCCATGTGGGGCTTGATCTCAGGACCCTGAGATCATGACCTGAGCCGAAGGCAGCAGCTTTAACCCACTGAGCCACCAGTCGCCCCTCAGTCTGTATTTCTATCAGAATTTATTTTGTTCCTCATTCCATTTGGTTGGAACTGCACCCTCCATTTTTCTTTCTGACATTCTGGTGGGTAGCCAGGGATAGGATTAAAGGGTGAACAGAGATGTGGATGTGGGTTTACAACTGTCTAGTGTTAAAAACAAAATCAAAAAGGACAAAGCTCCTTTTAATAACCTTTTGTTTTTTTTTAAAAAAAAACCTGTCTACCAAAATGGCCATGAATATCATTTTCTGACAGCTCATGTGGAGCCATAATTTAACATAAATGATTTCAATCCTATTTGGTCCACAGGGTACACGTGATATTTTACACTGCGTTTCAAATACACAAGACTTATTTTCATATTGAATAGGTATAGTCAAGTGAAACCAATTTCACTGTACAGTAAAGGTAATAGAATAGCTGTCTACATTCACTCACTTTCCTCCATTTCTGTCCTGGGTCATTTCACCATGAGCATAATGAGGTAACCAGTTCCTTGATGGACTGGCAGGAGAGCTCCTAGGCATCACAACCAGTAGCTTTATAATCCCTTGTTGAAAGAAGAGCCCTGTGGACATTCCAGATAGCGTTGGAACTGAACAGATTCTTACACGAAGCTATTTGCCTATAGAAAATGGTAAGAGTACTCAGAGCTGAGGATTTTCCTTAAAGAACAAGGGCAATTTGGAACTTAAGCCTGAATTTAAAAGTTGATATGTGTGGAGGGTGGTCATATGTCTCAGTATATACTTATCATCCTGGTATAATTACTAGTGGTGCTTCTTATTACTCTCAGAAATTCCTGGGTTTGGACCCTTAAAATAATGGTCACCGGAATGATGAAGCACATAGGAGTTTGGAGGCTGAACACTGCCTGTGCAATCTGAATATCAAAATTAGAGTAAATACAAGATGTCACTTTGCAGCAAATATGACTTGCAGAATCATTGTTATTCTTAAAAGTTCTATAGTAACAAATGTTTTCTCATAGGTTTGTATTATCTTGTCCAAGATTTGAAATAATCACAGACCATTGTGTTTGTTATTTGTACCTACTCTCCTTCTTAGACATAGTGGTGACATCTTATAAAAACAAGCCTAAAAGAAATAAAATTAAGTGACAAAAATTGGTGTCAGGAAGAAATAAGGTTAGTAAGAGTAATATGAAGCCTGGCACATCATTACTACTCCAAACATATGCTTTAAAGTCTTGTAGTGTCAAGCTAAACTTTTGTTTTTGAGCTTCCTGGCAGCCACTGAAAAGAAAAATGATTGGTCACATAAGTCACATTATCCATAGAAAAGGAAACAGAGTGGTAGGGGTATGAGAAATGTTCATGCTCTTCAATACCAATACTGATTACAATGGAAACTTAAAGGTAGTTAGAAAACTCCATCCCCTACCTTCACTCTAACCCCCCTTTTGTCCTGTACTTTCCTTTAGCAGTCTTCCCACAGAATTCCTCTCAACTTCTCCCCAAAACTCAACTTTCACAATACTTCCTTGTACGTTTTACCTTCCTGGCCACCAACTGAACCAGAGCTCAGTAGACAGCTTCCCTACCTAAGCTTTCACAGTCACTGCAACCACTGACCAACCAGAAATCCATTTGCATTTAAATGAATCTTGGTGGCTCCTGTGGAATGAGTATACTGTTTACTTGAAACTAATATTACAATATATGTTAAATAACTGGAATTTAAATAAAAACTTTAAAAAAATCAATGATTCACAAAATGCCTCAAAAAAATTAATCTTGGCCACTTCCCAAAACACCAGATTCTCTAGGAATCCATCTTCTTACTTGTGTCTCATGTAGCCTTGTGTTATCTTCTTCTCATCCTTTTTTTTCTGCTGCATTTCCTACCTGTCCTTCTTGCCAACGTTTCCTTCCCCAGTCTCCCCAATATTGTCTTCCATGAAGTTTCTTCCAGTATATTTCCACGATGGAAACCTGCATGGTCTTTGAAAATAGCACAATTTATTTCATCCTCTTTTAACCTGGGAAGTTGCCTTTTCTTTTACACGTTACATACCCTTGAATCAGGATTAGATTGTGTTTCTCTCATTTCCTGTTTCTACTTCCAGGTCAATACATAGTCTTATGTAAAAGTGCTTCTCGTTGGAGGTCTTTGCCATTGTGATCATGCATTTCTTGACTCAGCTCCTGCATGTGAGTTGCACTTTTGCTCATCTCTCTGAATTCAAGTGCACTACACTCTTTTTTTAAAAAAATATTTATTTGAGAGAGAGAGAATGAGAGAGAGAGAGCATGAGAGGGGGAAGGTCAGAGGGAGAAGACTCCCTGCCTAGCAGGGAGCCCAATGCAGGACTCGATCCCAGGACTCTAGGATCGTAACCTGAGCCGAAGGCAGATGCTTAACCAACTGAGCCATCCAGGCACCCCTGGACCACACTCTTAGTACCTTAGCCTCCACATTTCTTAATTCCCTAATCACATCTGCATCTACTTTGGCAACTTACTTCCATTTTATCTTCTGAATTCATAGCTGCGATTTCATGCTTTAAATTAAAAAAACAAAACAAAACAATACAAAACAAAAAAAACCTCTTCTATTTGCCTAATCAGTCTTACTTCTTTGCCTCCCTCAACTTTCCCTTGAAGCTCACTAAGACCTAAGTGTTTGGAATCCTCTGTTGTGTTCTAGAGGCTGTGTTTCTTCCTCCATTTAAAAACCTCCCCAGGGGTGCCTGGCTAGCTCAGTGGGTTAAGCCTCGGCCTTCAGCTCAGGTCATGATCTCAGGGTCCTGGGATCGAGCCCCACATTGGGCTCTCTGCTCAGCAGGGAGCCTGCTTCTTCCCTCTCTCTCTGCCTGCCTCTCTACCTACTTGTGATCTCTGTCTGTCAAACACATAAATAAAAAAATCTTTAAAAAAAAAAAAAACAACTCCCCTCCCCACTTCACGGTTGGCTTACTCTCTAATTCTGTTACCAATGTTCTCTTTTCCTCTTGACTTTCTGCAGCACTCTTGTCATAATATCCAACTCTGGACCCAGGTAAGCATCTGCATTTTACTGCTACACTAGCTTCCAGGCCCAGCCAGAGAAAATCTCATTCCATGCACACGTTCATATAGATGGTATTAACAGTGCCCTATCTCTAGCCTGGTTGGGGTGATCCTTCAGTCTATAACTGGTCAGTTCTTGCGGAAGGCCTTCTGGTGACTGTTTGAGACCTTTTTTCTGCCATACAACCTTGAGCAACTTGAATTCAGTTTCTGGTCCTGACTGGCACACTGTGGGTATTGAGTAAATACTTGTCGAATGCATAAAATCTGCATACCAGCCTCATTTTTCTTAATGGATTTCTTCCCCATTCACTGGCAACCAATAATCTTTCATCTTTTTCATGGAGAAAAGAGAATCCATTCTGGGGAGATCTCTCTCAACTTCTGTATCTCCCTTCTCTTTTATTTCTAACTCAGTGACACAGGTGTTCATTCATGTGTCCTGGGTTCATCCCTTCAATTGTGCTCTGAATTCTTTTGCTGACTGTAATTCCCAACAGTCCTAATACACACTCACTCTGGGAACTCTTTTGAAACTACTCTTGCCAATGTACCAAAGTTGTCAAATCTGGTGGAAAATCTTCCCTATTCTCACCCCAATCTTCTTCATTGTTTATTCTTTTCCTCCTTGCCACTGTCCTGCTTTGGTTTGTATGACACTCTCTTCTCCTGGGTCTTGTTGCTGTTTCTCAAAAGCCTTTATGGATTCCTTCCCATTTGTGTACCCTTCTAATGGATGTGTCCTCCAGAGTTAAATTCTCCTCCTTCTCCTTCTGCCCTCAGTGCTTTCTGCTTTGGTGATATCCTCCATATTTGGCTTTGATTATCAACTCTGTGATGATCCCAAGGCTACATCTCCAATCAGGACCTCTCCCTTGGAGTTTCTGATTACTATAGATTATTCACTTCTGGATGATATGAATCACTTCACCATCAAACATAGCTAAAACCAAACTCATCACCCATCATATCCTTCTCACATTCATTATTTGTGATGGATGTCACTGCCCATCTGCTCATGAAACCTGGAAACTAGGTCCCAAGTCCCTTTTTTCTCTCTCTGCTACGTCTGGTCCATTTCCAAGTCCTTTCATTTCTGCCTTCTCGTTATCTTTTGCTTTCATGCTCTTCCTTCCATTTCTTTTGTCATTGTTTTAGTTTGGGCCCTTACATTTCTTATCTGAATCCCTGTATCGGATTCTTTTTTTTTTAATTAAGTTTTTAATTTTAACTCCAGTGTAGTTAACATAAAGTTTTACATTTGTTTCAGGACTACAATATAATGATTCAGCAGTTCTATACATTGCTCATCATGGTTAAGTTTATTCTTGATTCCCTCCACTTATTTTACCATCCTCCCACCCATCTCCCCTCTAATAGCCACCTCTTTATTGTCTATAGTCAAGAGTCTGTTTCTTGGTTTGTTTCTCTCTTTTTCCTTTGGTCATTTGTTTTGTTTCTTAAATTCCACATGTGAGTGAAATCTTAAGGTATTTGTTTTTCTCTGACTACTCTATTTTGCTTATTATTCCTAGCTCCATCCATGTCAATTCAAATGACAAGATTTCATTCTTTTTTTATGAATAATATTCCATTGTACATATGTATATATACCACATATTTTTTTAATCCCTTCATCTATAGATGGACCCTTGGGCTACTTCTATAATTTAGCCATTATAAATAATACTGCAATAAGTGTAGGGGTCCACATATCTTTAATTAGTGTGTTTGTATTTTTTGGTGTGATTTCCAGTGTGATTGCTAGATTGTAAGGTAATTCTTTCTTTAACTTTTTTTTAAAAGATTTTATTTATTTATTTGACACTGATAAAGAGATCACAGGTAGGCAGAGAGGCAGGCAGAGAGAGAGGGGAAGCAGCCTCCCCACCGAGCAGAGAGCCTGATGTGGGGCTTGATCCCAGGACCCCAAGACCACGGTCTGAGCTGAAGGCAGAAGTTTAACCCACTGAGCCACCCAGGCACCCTTCTTTGTTTTAACTTTTTGAGGAACATCCGTACTGTCTTCCATAATGGTTGCATCAGTTTGCATTCCCACCAAGAGAACATGAAGCTTCCTTTTCTCTCCACATCCTCACCAATACTTGTTTCTTGTGTTGTTGATTTTAGTCATTCTGACAGATGTGAGATGATATCTCATTGTAGTTTTAATTTACATTTCCCTAATGCTGAGCTATGTTGAGCATCTTTTCATGTGTCTTTTGGCCATCTGGATGTCTTCTTTGGAGAAACGTCTGTTCATGTCTTCTGCCCATTTTTTAATTGGATTATTTGTGGTTTTAGTGTTGAATTGTATAAGCTCTTTATATATCCTGCAACAGATTCTTTTTTTTTTTTTAAAGATTTTATTTATTTATTTGACAGACAGAGATCACAAGCAGACAGAGAGGCAGGCAGAGAGAGGAAGGGAAGCAGACTCCCTGCTGAGCAGAGAGTCCGATGTGGGGCTCGATCCCAGGACCCTGGGATCATGACCTGAGCCGAAGGCAGAGGCTTTAACCCACTGAGCCACCCAGGCGCCCCCCTGCAACAGATTCTTAACTGGTCTCATTGTAACTTAAATTCATCTACCATATAACTGGCAGTGTGATTTTTCTAAAAGGGAAATCTGAACACATTACTTCTATTCTCAAAATCCTTCCATGTCTCCTCTGCCTTTTAGGATTCAGTTCAAAATTCCTAAAAGGGTACACGAGTTCCATGTTAATGTGATTACTACCTGTTTTATAGCATCTTCACTGAACTGTAACAATATCATGCACATACCATTTCTCTTAGTGTGCCTCATGCTCTTTATTTGTGATTTGGTACAAGCTGCTCCTCTGCCCAACTTACTTTGTTCCTATTTCTTCCCCTGGGTCAGGTCACTCTTTATGGAAAGCCTTTCCTAAACTTCCAGAGGATTCACCTTAAGATGTATCTTCAGATTGTGCTCTATTTCCATACACTACAAAACTGGGGGCATCTCAAATAGGAATTGTTTCTCTCTTATTCTTAATCTTTATATCACTCCTACTTCTTACCCTCGCCTTTTGGTTTTCACAGACAGCATTTTCTACTCTAAGTAGATGTTAGAAAGCAGTTTCAATTTTATTTAATAAGAAAACAACCTTAAGGCAATAGTATGTCATTGCTACTGTGCATAAATGTATATAGGAAATATATACAGGAAATGTATACAGGAAATCCCAGAAAATGAAAAGGCCGCATCTGTGTAGCTTTTGCACCAAAATATTATTAGAATACATGTGTGATCTTGATGTATCTGTTTGTAGCAGCAGGTACGTTAATTAAAGGTTGGGAATACTAAAAATGTGTAAATTCAATTTTTCAATTGTGTATTATATATAGAAAGATAAAATATATTGTTATATATAGAGAGATGGAATGTCCATAAGTCTTCATGATTTTATATATTCTCTATGGCAGCTTCAGCTTAACTTTCCACACCACTACTGTATAACCTCTAGCAATATCACCATTTACTGCATCATTAAATTCTGTTGAATTTTCACTTCCTAAATATGTTTGGCTTGTGTCAGATGAAACCTCCAGTTCCCTAGTCCTTCAGTATTTGCAGGGTGTACCTATCATGAGAGGATGTGATCCAGGCAGACAGAAATCTTGTGTCTCGTGATTTTAACAGGGCATCCCCACCCCACTTAACTTTGGACTTCTGAACTTCCCATCTGGGACTTTGAGACATCTGATTTGCATCAACTATATACAAACTCAAGCTCTTTGGCAGTCCAGAATCACATTATCTTAGGGGGAAGGAAATTTAGCAATATGCTAATTTTTCATTGTACAATGTACCTATAGTGCTTGGTCTGTTCCAGCATTCTCTTTCCTTTTCTTCTTTACTTGAAATTGTGTTTCCTGTTTATATGAACTGGGGTGATACAGAGGCCTCAACAGGCAATAAATCCTGCAGGGCAAAAGCAGCCTGAGATAGGAAAACATTCTTTCCCTCAGCAGAAGGTAGTTTTTGAGCCCACAGTATGGTTTTTATGGATCTTTCAATTCCCAGTGTGGGGTGTGCACAAGGAAGGACCAAGGGTGACAGACCATTTCTCTCTATTCCAATTCTCACTCAGGAGCTCTAGGAAACAGATTGAGATTGTGGGCAAGAATAGAATCATACTTGATCTGATGACTACGGTTTAATTATGAATAGAATCAGGGAGAAAGTTATTTCTGAAATCTCTCCTTGCTTCCTGTATTTAAATTCTCTAAGATAAAATACAAGAAAATGTTTATGTTTAATTTGCAGAATGAGCTGCATTTGGAGAAGTGATTCTTTTTGTTTCTGGGATATTTGCTTAATTTATTAGAGTGGGTCGAATAATAGAACATTATTGTACTGGGCTTTCCAGTCAACGTCCCTACTTATAGATGAAGAAACCGAGATTGGGATGGATGATAGGTCTTCTTTTCTTAATATCCTTTCCCTATTTATCTCCGTTCCTTTTCTGTACATATTCACCTCCTTTGCCTGTCCCCACCTCTACAAACATACTTCCATGTTACCAGTCCTGGTTTTATTCAGGGTTCATTGGCAGAGTGTAGAGCTGTGGTTCCGGAAGTGCCCCCAAATTGCAACTGAGCAATTACAATGCAATCACTTCCTCTGTGCTTATTTCAGAAGAGGACAAAGAGAGCAGGCATATGTCCCTCAAGTTCTTTGGAGCATAAAAGGAGAAATTCATAAGAAATCACACCTCAAATCCTTGAGACCACCCATGGTACTCAATGAAGGCTGTCCAATGTCAAATCTCTGGACAAAAACATAGAAACTTCCAAGAAGAGGTGAATTGTTTTTATCAAGTGAAGAGGTAAGAGGGGAAAAAACAAGTCTGTACAAAGAAGGATTAAAAGACAGGCAGTTCCTTCAAGTGACCAATTGGCCCAGATCTGTGCAATAAATCTCTGGACAGTTTTTCAAAGTCTAAGAAATCTGTTTATAAGTCAGTTAAAACACCTGCTCAAATTTCACTTTTGGATTGCTTACATTCTGTAGAACTTCGCTTCAGTTTTAGAGGGTGATGAGTGATTAGTGAAGCTGACCTTGATCCCTATTGAATTTCTCAAATTAAATAAATTACATATTTTGCCCAGATAACATGTATGTGTGTACAGCCTTAGCCATCAATGTATTTGAAGAGGAATAAACAATGGGATGAACTCTTAACCATTCCATTAAATTTTTATTTTAAACTAGTTGTAGACCCTCAAGAAGTTGCAGAATTTAATACAGAAAGGTTCCGCATGCTATTCACTCAGCTGCCCTGCCCTAAGTAACATCTTAACATAACTAATTTATTATCAAAACCAGGAAATTGATGTTGACATAATCCAATTACTTAGACTATGAATCTTATTGACATTTCACCAGTTTCTATATGTATTCATTTTGTGTGTGTGCGTGTGCATAGTTCTAAGAAATTTTATCCCATGTCTAGACTCATTTACCCACCACCACAACCAAGATACGGAACTGTTCTATCACTACACAGGAACTCCTTTTTACTGTTCTTCTGGAGTTACCTTCCATTGACTTTTTATCTGACTGAATGTGCCATGTAGCCCTTTTTCTTTCCTGTTCTTCATTACATGGGAAACATTTTTTCTTCTTGGGAAAATGATAAGAATCCTTTTGTCTTTAAGGATTATTTTAAAAAATGATTTGAAACTTTCTATAATGTAATTATACGACTTAGGTGATATATATCATATGGTCCATGGTATGATAAAGCTCATATTCCTAACATTATTCTTGAACGTAAAGCCCCATTGTTTACAGGTGTGAGATTTATGAGAGGTAAGAAGATGCTGTGTCAAATAATAGTGAAAACTTTCTGATTGAATGAGGCTTTTGTTCAAACCATGTAATATTTTTTGTTTATTGAGTTGAAATTGATGTTCCAACATTTCATTTGTCTTATTATATATCATGGATAGACCAAAGAGTGTTTTAAAGGCTCATTCTTCTTTTAGGACAAAAAGAAAAGACATTTTTGGAAATTCTGTACCTAAAGGTAAAAAGTTAAAAAGCAGATGGTTGTTAGAGCAAGACTTTAATAAAAACTTTTGTGTTGACTTAGCATCAGAAATGCTTCTGTAAACTTCCACAAAGTAAAAGAACATAGCAGTCTATCCTGATAATTAACTAAATTCTAGTTGGCAGGGTTCCTCTGAGACCATTAATTCTCGTATTTATTGCCGTTAGCACCTGGGGAGAGCGATTTCAGGATATACAGGAAAATGCCCAGGCCCTTCTTTCTTCAAGAACAAAGTTTGGTAGATGGGATGATACTTACCACTGTAGATGCCTCTTTACACTGTGCCACTCTGAACTGCAGAGGGAAGCTCACCATGGATCTGCCCCACATGTACTGAGGCAAAGTATTAGGTAAGTCTGTGTTGGCCCACTAAGGGTGTCTTCTGCTGAGCCATTAGTTAAGAAGAATGACAAAACTTGAATCTCTTCTTTAAAGCTGTAGAAACCAGGAGGTCATCAATTGCTGATCTTGGAGCCCTGATCAAACTTTATCATGGATGGTTATGACTGGGGTGCTTATTAAAAATGTCTCGAAGTAAATATTTCTGCTTAGCGAGGCCTGAGTAGTACCTACTCCATTCTCACGGTCCCCTCAGTATTTCTGATGTAGATGTTCTTGCCCACAGGCTACATTTGGAGAAATGTGCCCAACGATTGTGTGGTCTATCATCCTTATTTTGATGTTAATGGAAACTGAACCCAGAGCAGTGATAAATGCCAACTAAAAAAAAATCACAGTGTCTGAAACTTATCTTCTGACTTCCAAATGAACAGCTAGTATTAAAACAACAAGCAAGAACCTTGTTTTGCTTTTTCTGTTTTTTTGTTATTGTTGTTGTTGTTGTTTTCAAAAAAAGGAAAAATTTATGATTATGGGCATAAGAAAATTTTCTTTTAAACCAAAAAAAAAAAAAAGAAAAGTTTGGCTGGAAATTGTGAAAGCTTGGACTGGCATGTCCAAACATCAAACAGAAAAAGCTGCCCATGTGGAAAGAATGCACAGGCAACATGGCACTAGGGACCACATGATTCCAACAAGGACAAGGTCTCAGAATACAAATGATAAACTGTGTTTACACAGTTTCCCAGGAGCTCAAAGCACTTGGTAGACTGTTTTTTTTTTTTTCTTTATTATGAATAATTCTAACACTGAACTCATTATTATTGATTCTATCTTGCCTCCATGGAGACTAAAACACAAAGAGAAGTGGCTGGTTTGTGGTAATGAAGATGACAGTGCTCACAACTGAGTGGCTGGGTAACTGCCCCAACCTCTCTTCAGATGGATGCCATCCCATAATTAGCTGAGTCCTGTGCTTCCTTATGGCTCCATTTGGCATCAGAGAATGCCTTTTTAATATGACCTGAGAATGCACCTTGCCAGTATAGGCTTGATTTTATTTAGGCATAATGTTTTAAGGCATTGTTTAGGGTACTGTTTTAAGGACAGCTGTGAAAATGAATACCCAAGCAGAATAGTTACGCCTTAGAGAAAGAGTACTTAAGGCTGGGAGTCCTGTGAGTAGGATGGAGAGGGTTAATATACATATCGACTCAGCCCAGCACTAAAAGTATTTGAAGTTCAGGATTGTGTTTAAAGTAACTATCCGTGAGACCATAGAAAAATGATCTTGGGACCCTTGGTCTCAGTATACAAGTTGTTTCCTTATTTTGTGAGTTAATTCTTAGGCTTAAATTAGACATTAGAGTATGAGTCTTACTTCCCTCTTTCAGTTTGTGGTAGCTGAGAACAGAGAAAATTACTGTATAGGGCTGAAATAGTATATTGGAGTACCTGAAAATAATTTTTAAAATAAGTTGCATGTTTTGCCAATGTGTTATAAATTTCTTGGATTTACTTACTTTTCTATAACTAATCTTACAAGAAATTTCCACCACTATGCAGTTATTTATTCTACCATTCTTTATTGAGAACCCATTATATGCCATCCAGACAACAGTGATATTACTCAAAGTGTGTTTTCATTTATTAGCACAAAGTAATATATAATACATTAACTGTTTCTACTTAAATGCAATTAATTATTGCTTTACCTTATAACTATTAGGGAAATAGTCTCTTTGGAAGGATTGGCTTAGCCACTTTGAAGAATTAAGGAAAAATAGTGGTTTTTTGGTGAACTAAGAATGTGAACAAAATTTTTCTAGATAGTTCCTTGGTATAAGGAATGGATCTTTTATATTTTGCAATAAATATCTTTCTTTAGGCATGTGTTTTTATAGTCCTGATCTTTAATGTTGGACTAAATTATCTTGCTACGTGCAGCTTCTCTGCATAATTTTATTGCTTTCTCATAAGCCATAGGATTTTTATTTTGCTAGAGGAAAGGATAAAAGGGAGAATGATTGATGACTCTTGTTTACCTTAAAAATAGAAAGAATTAATGTCAGAATTGCTTCTGTTTTCAGCTTTAGTTTTTCGTTCTAGTGTCCAGGGAGGAAATTTGTGCAACAGTAACTTCATAGTATAAAAAGTATTTTTGTTTAAATGTATGTAGAATATTTGCTTTGTCAGAACAACTTTCTGTTCTTTCTTCATTTCACCAAGTTGTTTGGTAGTTTAGGTAATAATTCAATTTGGAATGGAGAAACTCAGGCCTAGAGAGGTATTAAATGATATCCTCAAGCTAGTACATTCAATTTGTGACCCAGCTGTGGCCAGAAGAGGTGGTGATTTTTTCACCAAGTCACATAACCATCTGATAAGTAAAATACAGAATATTCACAATGCCCAAGTGTTCTCTTAATTATATACTAATGCACAATACGTGTAAGGTCTTTGCAAGTGAAGTAATATCGCATGGAAACGCTTCTTCCAATAGATCATGAGTATTTGTATGCATCTGTAATTAGTCATAAAGTATTACCTGTTGTACTCATTGGAAATAACGGAGCACATTTTTTTAGTGCTATCCTAAGTGTCTCTTTGCAGATTTATTGCCTGTAACATATTTACTTGTTCATTGCAACATCTGCTAAACCTGTTGGTGTCTTATTAAAATAGCAGATCTAAATATAAAGTGGTATCATTGGATATCATCCTTGTGTTGGTCAGGCAGTGTTTAATTTGGGTAAATGTTATGTTTAAAACATGTGATACTTCCTGCCTTTATAGGTTGGATTCTGCTCATTTCAGTAACAGAGTTAGTTACTGAGCATTTGGGGAGGAATACTATGTGACCCCCACCCCATATAGACACATTAATAACAATATTGATAATTATTGGTATTACTGTTTTCAAAGGACTTTAACAGGTATCTCATAAAGTAGGTGGTATGCAATGCTAACTAGGGAGGCAATGAAGCCCAAGCAGCCATAAGTAACTTAACTACTTAACCTGAGCAGATTCAAGCACCTTTTTGAGTTAGGCCTTGATACATTTTCCTGTTGGAAATAGCTGGAAGACTTGTAAGTTACCTTCCTGTCCACCACTTTTGGGCTTCTAACAGTCCCATCGCTTTCTCAGGGTTCAGCTCAAGGCTAACCTCTAAATAAATACCCCTGTTTTTTTCCCCAATCCATTTCCCTTTGTCATTTCTGGTCTCCAAAATAGTTAGTATCTCACTCTTCTTATACTTGAATGTATATTGCCATTATTATATAATGCTTATAAAGTCACCATGTACATGGTTGATTCCACACGATATCACAGACAAATGTACACAGTCTAAGAAAGTCTTTTATTTGAAAGAAGCATGTATTTACCAGCTCATCTTCGCATTCTTTGTTTTCTTGCACCCTCACAGACAGTTGCTCCGATGTCTCTCTTCTCATAGCCCCTTCCATTACATAGCCACACAGAAATAATCATCTAGGATAATGTGCTTCTGGGCATGGCAAAGTAACTAGTAGTAGACTTTTCTTCAGCTGTAAGTAGGTAGGAATCTGGAAAAAAATACAAAGCAGCTGGTTTCAGATATCAGACATTAGGCAGAGAGGATTGTGTCTCCTCAGAGAAGAGAACCAGACAAGATGAACCTGTGACTGACCCAGCTTTCTGCTTGTAGGTCTTCAAATGACCCTGTCCCAGAGAGAGAAGACTCAAGTAGAGCATCCAGTGGTTTCACTGAACTGATGTGGCTGAGATCAGAGTTCATAGAAATGGAGGCAGCCCGAAGTGGTGGGGCAGAGTATCAGAATAGAGGATATGTCTCAGAGGAAGAACTCCGAAACCCTGCTTGGGGCTGGCAGGTAAGGAGGGTGGGAGGGGCTGCCTCTTGAGTTTTAAAATGCAAACTAAACTGTGTATGTACAGGGTGAAACTGCAGGAGGGCACAGGATGACGAAGAATCTATAAATGAAACAATTCTAAGAGGTCTTCATGCGGGGCTGGGCAACATTTTAGTTTTTACCAGGCAGAGTGGAGTGGAGAGACCTGAGTGGAGAGAGTGGAGAGACTCAGTGGACACAAACATCATTCAGTAGAGACGCCTAAAAGGTCAAAAATTCATAAGAGTAGCCAAATTAGATCTGCCCTTACAAAGGCAGAAACAAACCTTTGAAAGACCAAGTTGACCCTCTCAATTTAACTGCCCGATAAATTGAAAAACAACATTCTTGGGGCACCTGGGTGGCTTAGGTCATGATCTCAGGGTCCTGGGATCAAGCCCTGCATCAGGCTCTCTGCTCAGCAGGGAGCCTTCCTCCCCGCCCCCCCCTCCCCCCGCCGCCGGCTCTTTGCCTGCCTTGCTGCCTACTTGTGATCTCTCTCTCTCTGTGTCAAATAAATAAGTAAAAAAAAAATATATATATGTATATATATATATATATAAAAGGAAGACAGCATAATTTAGATACTCAGCAACATGGAACTCACAATGCAGCATCCATTTCAAAGTTGTTAGAGATCAGAAGAGGTGCAAACATGTAACCAGTAACCAAGAGAAAATAGACCCAGAAATGACAGAGAAGATGGAATTAGCAGACAAAAACTTTAGGAGACTTTTAAAGTCTCTTGTAAATATTTCATAAGTTAAAGTAAACACAAAACATGAAAAATGGAAGATATGTAAAAAAGAACTATGTGGAACTTCCAGAACTGAAAAATTTAAATACATGAATTAAAAATTTCACAAGACTCACGATAGCACTTACCCTCCCCAATGTCCATAGCCCCCTCCCCCTCTCCCAATCCCACCTCCCCCCAGCAACCCCCAGTTTGTTTTGTGAGATTAAGAGTCATTTATGGTTTGTCTCCCTCCCAATCCCATCTTGTTTCATTTATTCTTCTCCTATCCCCCTAACCCCCCAAAGTGCTATCGTGAGTGCTGTGAAGTGTGTAAACCTGGCGATTCACAGACCTGTACCCCTGGGGATAAAAATACATTATATGTTTATTAAAAAAAAAAAAATTGGAAGGGGAGGCGAACCATAAGAGACTATGGACTCTGAAAAACAACCTGAGGGTTTTGAAGGGTCAGGGCTGGGAGGTTGGGGGAACAGGTGGTGGGTAATGGGGAGGGCACGTTTTGCATGGAGCACTGGGTGTTGTGCAAAAAGAATGAATACTGTTACGCTGAAAAAATAAATAAAATGGAAAAAAAAAAGTTCACAAGATAGGCTTACTATGTCAGACACTTATAATTCAATAGTAAGTTAAGCAAATCTACTAAAAATGGTAAAAGTTTGAATATTTTACAAAATAAGGTCTACAAATGGCCAATTAGATGTGAAGAGATACTGTTATTAGTCATCAGAAAAACGTAAATTAAAACCATTGTGAGATACCGCTCTACATCAGCAGAATGGCTAAAAACCAAACTGGCAGTACCAAGGGGGTTCCTCATTCATTGCCACTGGTACCATAATATGGGACCACCACTTGGGAAAATAGTCTGCAGTTTATGAAAAAGTTAAATCAACTTACAAGTTGATGGAGGGAATTGGGATTTTAAACCTTTGGAAAAAGCCATTGGAACAGTAAGAAGAGAACATTTCAATACTGTTATGCTGAAAAAAATTAATTAATTAAAAAAAAAAAAAAAAGAAGAGAACATTTCTCCAGCCTTGGCCACTGTGTGTCCCTCGCCTTACTGAACTACTATTCTTTCCTTTATTTTTCACCCTCTGTTGCAAAAGTCTTAAAAAAACAAACTGAAGCATATTAAAAATTTTAAGTGTTTATTTGAGTACATTTCTTCAAATTAGGTAGCGCCAAACTGAAAATGGGTAGAAGGGCTAAGGGCAGGAACTGGGAGGAACTTCCATAAGGAAGTTCTAGAAATAAGTAAGGAAGCTGGTGATCGGCTGTAGCTTAAAGCCTCCATGGCAGCCTGTGATTGGTTGTCCTTAGGTTTTGATTTCCTAACGTTGTGGCACTAGTGGCTTGGATTTTGTATTGCTCCTATAGGCTGTCTGGGCATTAAAAGCACCTTGATGTACTAACCTCCTTGTTTAATTAATTTAACAAGTCCATGCACTTAAGTGGTTAAGTAGGAGCTTCTTGAATTTGAGAGGTGGACAAGACACAGGGTAGGACAACCTGGAATCATCTCTAGCTGTGAGAAGTAAGCAGAGTGCCGGGAAAGCTCACATTCATCGTTATCATGTGTCATCGTTGAAATGTTTTTATTGATGACTCAGTTAATGAATCAGAAGCAGCTTTTCTTTCAAGTGTTAAATTCAGTCTTTAAAATTTTTTTTAAGATTTTATTTATTTATTTGACAGAGAGGGGGTTGGGGAGAGGGAGAGAGCGAACACAAGCAGGAGGAGTGGGAGAGGGAGAAGCAGGCTTCCTGCTAAACAGGGAAGGGGCTATGGGTTTTGATCTCAGGTTCCTGGGATCATGACCTGAGCAGAAGGCAGACGTTTAATGACTAAACCACCCAGGCACCTCTCAACATTATTCAGTCTTAATAGAAGGAAAGGAAGGAAAAAGAAGGGAAAAAATCCTATAGAAAGAGGCATTATAACAGAAGTACAGAGTGTTATGGTGAGTTCATATGCATTTCTGACATAAATTTTGAAATTTCATCATGCTCAATGTTGGTCGATCTTACTTCCCTAAGTTTTAAATGAGGGGGCAAGGATAACATCCTCAATGTCTGCTGTATAAATGTAAGCACCCCACTGAACGTTAGATCACAGATAGTGCTCCTAGACTTAGATGATTGCTTGATGAGTTTATTAGTATTATGCTTGGCAGAATCCTGGAACAGGAAATCCAAATAACTGACATTAAAAAGACACAGGGGGTGCCTGGGTGACTCAGTGGGTTAGGCCTCTGCCTTCGGCTCAGGTCATGATCTCAGGGTCCTGGGATCAAGCCCCACATTGGGCTCTCTGCTCAGCAGGGAACCTACTCCCCCCCCCAACCCCCGCCTGCTTTTCTGCCTACTTGTGGTCTCTCCCTCTCTCTGTCAAATAAATAAAATAAATAAATAAATAAAAGTTCCGGTGCTTTAAAGTACCTGAGACAAGTATCTGTGAGTCCCATGAGCCACATGGGGCCTCTTGCCAGAAGTCAAAATGGGTTCATTCTCTTACCAAAAAAAATAGATAAATGCTGTTTATTTTAATTTAGAAGTTGTAGTTTCACTAGTGCCCAATGGCTAGAGATAGTAATTAGCTGCCAAGGTTGCAGCAAAAGTGAGGAAACTGAATTATGACTTTATTCATCCCTCAAATAAGATGATGGGATATTTTTCTAAATCCTTTTGATCTGCAGTAGGAGGAATGTTCCATTTGAAAGCACTGCTATTATTGACAATAATGGAAAGGACAGTAAATGGCATCCAGACATAGCTCTGTGGCAGGTGGTCTATGCTGGATGAAGTTTAAGTATGGTTTCTGCCCTGTGGTCCGGATCAATTTTGTAGTCATTATTCTGTTTCATTTAGTTTCAGGACTAAATGGCCAATTGTGTAGTTAGGTTCTCACCAGTTCATTTGTCTACAGCAGTAGCATCCATTTTGTGATGAGTCATAAGTACAAAATTGAACAGGAAGAGGAAAAATAAATGAATCATAAAGCCTGTTAGAGGCCCTTGAAAAGCCAGCCCAAGTGCTAGTAAATGCTAAAGGGGAACATATTTACTATAGTTGAGATAGCTTAAATGGATTAAATTGGTAGATAATTGGGCAAGGTATGTGGGAAAATTGAATGAGTGTAATGGGTAAATAGCATAGTACAAATGGACAAGTTTTGATGTCTAAATTAGGTACAGCCAAGGCCAGTGCTTACGTCACTCAGAAGAAGAGGCTGCAGTTTGCTTGGGCCAGAATGTTTCTGCATGCCACACACATCTAATTTGAAGCATCTTTAACTTAGTGTTGATTTTCAGAAGGAATGCTTTAATTAGGTGGGGAAATAAGATATAGGCCCCAATAATGGTGGTGATAAAATAATAATTATTATTATTTGTGATGAGAAGGCTCAGTAAACATAGCTTCATCTTTTCATCCCAGAGGAAAAGTACTGAAGATGGTGGGGTGTGTGTATATACCCTTAGCACTGTGGAATGCGGTTTGTCATTAGCATCTTCCCATGGCATAACTGGGTAGAAGTGTTACATTGCTTCTGTTCACAGGAGTTTGTTCTTGCATTCTTTCTTTCATCGATTCATTCAACAATTACTTAATAATTGCTTTCTACCTACAAAGTACTGGAAAATAAATCATATTTTAAAAAAGTAACAGTTACTGTCTAATGAGTCAAGACATTTTTTTTATTTTCAAAAGATAAAATATAAAGAGCATTCATTATATAACAGGTTACGTAACAGGTTCTTCAGAGAAATTGGGGTGATAAATCACAGGTGATTGGGAATACTAGCTATTTAAGTCTTTTTCCTAGAAGGTTGTAAAATGCCCTTCGAGGAATGAAACAAAATATAGGACCTTAAGGTAAAGAACTGCAGCACATCAGCCTTCCTTCTTTTTGGTTCATAAATCCCCATTAAAATATTTTTCAATTATTGGCTGACCAAGTAATGATGACATCATTAAATATTGTTTATGGTTGAGCACCAGTGGACTTTTCTCATTTTGTGAAGGTTTTTTTTTAATATCCTATGAGATTGACTTATAGTTAAATGCATATTCTGATTAACTGAGCATTTTTTTTTTTCAGAGGCCCAGAGCAGGGCTCTGAGATGAGTTTATTTTTTTTTAATTAATTAATTTATTTTCAGCGTAACAGTACTCATTGTTTTTGCACCACACCCAGTGCTCCATGCAATATGTGCCCTCTCTATTACCCTCCACCTGGTTCCCCAACCTCCCACCCCCCGCCCCTTCAAAACCCACAGGTTGTTTTTCAGAGTCCATAGTCTCTCATGGTTCATCTCCCCTTCCAATTTCCCACAACTCCCTTTTCCTCTCCATCTCCCTATGTCCTCCATGTTCTTTGTTGTGCTCCACAAATAAGTGAAACCATACGATACTTGACTCTCTCTGCTTGACTTATTTTGCTCAGCATAATCTCTTCCAGTCCCGTCCATGTTGCTACAAAAGTTGGGTATTCATCCTTTCTGATGGAGGCATAATACTCCATCGTGTATATGAACCACATCTTCCTTATCCATTCATCTGTTGAAGGGCATCTTGGATCTTTCCACAGTTTGGCGACTGTGGCCATTGCTGCTATAAACATTGGAGTACAGATGGCTCTTCTTTTCACTACATCTGTATCTTTGGGGTAAACACCCAGCAGTGTAATTGCAGGGTCATAGGGAAGCTCTATTCTTAATTTCTTGAGAAATCTCCACACTGTTCTCCAGAGTGGCTGCACCAACTTGCATTCCCACCAACAGTGTAAGAGGGTTCCCCTTTCTCCACAACCTCTCCAACACACGTTGTTTCCTGTCTTGCTAATTTTGGCCATTCTAACTGATATCTCAATGAGGTTTTAATTTGAATCTCCCTGATGGCTAGTGATGATGAGCATTTTTTTTTTTTTTGTGGAATTTTGATCGGAATGGCATTAAAAGTATAGATTGCTCTAGGCAGTATAGACATTTTAACAATGTTTATTCTTCTGATCCAAGAGCATGGAATGGTCTTCCATCTTTTTGTGTCTTCTTCAATTTCTTTTTTTTTATTTTTATTTTTTTTATTTTTTTTCCATTTTATTTATTTTTTCAGTGTAACAGTATTTCTTCTTCAATTTCTTTCATGAGTGTTCTGTAGTTCCTCGAGTACAGATCCTTTACCTCTTTGGTTAGGTTTATTCCCAGGTATCTTATGGTTCTTGGTGCTGTAGTAAATGGAATCGATTCTCTAATTTGCCTTTCTGTATTTTCATTGTTATAAGTGTATAAGAAAGCCACTGATTTCTGTACATTGACTTTGTATCCTGCCACGTTACTGAATTGCTGTATGAGTTCTAGTAGTTTGGGGGTGGAGTTCTTGGGGTTTTCCATATAAAGAATCATGTCATCTGCGAAGAGAGAGAGTTTGACTTCTTCATTGCCAATTTGGATACATTTTATTTCTCTTTGTTGTCTGATTGCCATTGCTAGGACTTCTAATACTATGTTGAACAAGAGTAGTGAGAGTGGGCATCCTTGTCGTGGACCCTCAACTCTATGGTCAAATAATCTTTGACAAAACAGGAAAAAATATACAATGGAAAAAAAGACAGTCTCTTCAATAAATGGTGCTGGGAAAACTGGACAGCTATATGTAGAAGAATGAAACTCGACCATTCTCTTACACCGTGCACAAAGATAAACTCGAAATGGATAAAAGACCTCAACTTGAGATAGGAATCCATCAGAATCCTAGAGGAGAACATAGTCAGTAACCTCTTTGATATCAGCCACAGCAACTTCTTTCAAGATATGTCTCCAAAGGCCAAGGAAACAAAAGCAAAAATGAACTTTTGGGATTTCATCAAGATCAAAAGCTTCTGCACAGCAAAGGAAACAGTCAACAGAACAAAAAGGCAACCCATGGAATGGGAGAAGATATTTGCAAATGACAGTACAGACAAAAGGTTGATATCCAGGATCTATAAAGAACTCCTCATGCTCAACACATACAAAACAGATAATCATATCAAAAAATGGGCAGAAGATATGAACAGACACTTCTCCAATGAGGACATACAAATGGATATCAGACACATAACTGAGCATTTTGATACAGAAATTTGAATTTAATACAACATACTTAGCAATAACACCATCCCTGAAGTTATTTAATCTGATTTAAATCTGTAGATATTTCAGGAACTTCCAAACTAAAACTTAAAAGCAAAAACCATCAAGAAATGATTATGTAGGACCACGTGTGTGGAACGTATGGTAAAGGAAATTAAGCCTATAGGAAACCCAGAACATATCCCTGGGCATTATTTTGAAATAAATCTGATATTGGTTTAGCACCTATCTCTTTTCCATAAAAGCAGACACAATATATACAAAGGAAAGGTTTATAAGAGGTAACAATCAGAGGAAAGCAAGGGTGATGTTGAGGTGTTAGAAACATCTAGAAAAACTGAGCTGGGATTGTGTGTATGTAAGATTTTATGAAGACTTCAGAGCAAGGGAATATTCTGTTTCTTTCTTTTCTTTTAACATCTTTACAACCATGGCAATCCTTCCACTCTTGCGTTAAGGAATATTACCATGGCCTATAAAATGGCTGCTTCTCTCTTCTTCCAATCTTCTATTATCTCTGGTGTAGCCATTATGGCAGTTGGCCCAAGTACTGCCAGAGAATGAAGCAATACCTGGTATATAATAGTTGCATAATAGTACATAGTAGTTGCAGCTACTTTACATAGTAGTTGCAGCTACTGTGGGACATGGTGCTTGGAGAATACACCCCATCAGCACACCCTGTGGAGGGGAACTCTTCTCTCCATCTTGAATTTTAGATTTACAACTTAGATTTTGAATAATAGGGGCAATATGGTAAATTCCAGGGATGGCTGAAATAATTTCTGAATTTGCAATACCAAATGTAGGGTTTAATATTTATTTTTAAATTTATCATACAGTAAAACTGACCTTTCTGGTGTACAGTGTTGTTGATTTTAATACTTGTGACTTGTGTAGATTTATATAGTCACCACTGTAATGTGAATACAGAACAGTTACATCAACCAACAAAAATATCCCCAATATCATCCTTGTTTTATGACACCATCCCCCCTGATCCAACCAACACTCCTAGCAACTGCTGACCCATATTATCCATTTTATTATTATCCATTTTATTGTATGTGTCAGCAGTTCATTCTTTTTTTTTGTGAACAGTATTCCATTTTATAGATGTATTACATTTTGTATCCATTCTCTTGTTGAAGGACATTTGAGTTTCCAGTTTTTGCTGTCACATATAAAGCTGCTATTATCAATCACGTGCATGTTTTTGTATTATCATAGCTTTCTTTTTCTTCTTTAAAAATTTTTTTTAATTTTATTTTTTTTCAGTGTTCCAAAATTCATTGTTTATGCACCACACCCAGTGCTCCATGCAATACATGCCCTCCATAATACCCACCACCAGGCTCACCCAACCCCCTACCCCACACCCCATCCAAAACCCTCAATTTGTTTCTCAGAGTCCACAGTCTCTCATGGTTTGTCTCCTCCTCCAATTTCCCCCCACTCACTTCTCCCTAAATACCTGGATGTAGGATTGCTAGTATATACCATATACCAAGTATATGGTTTAACTGCTAGACTCTTTCCCAGAGTGGGTATACCAATATATATGAGCAGTGTCTGAGAGTTGCAGTTGTCATGAATCTTGCTAGTACTTGGTCTTATTGGTATCTTTTATTTTAGTCATTCTAAAAAATGTGTAATAGTATCTCACTGTGATTTTAATTCGCATTTCCCTATAGCTAGTGATGTTGCTCCTCTGCCCATGTGCTTTATAGCCAGCTTTGTATCTTTTTTGGCTCTTGGCTCATTTTAAAATTTGGTTGTTTGTTTTCTTATTGTTGGATTTTGAAAATTCTTTATATTCTAGATACAAGTCCTTTGTCAGGTAGGCAATTTGCCTATATTTTATACCAGTCTGCAGCTTATCTTTTTATTCTCTTAACAGTGTGTTTGGCAGAGCAATAGTTTTTAATTTTGATAAAGTCTTACCAATTTCCATTCCTATGGGCTGTGCTTTTGGTGTTATTTCTAAGAATTCTCTGTCTAACCACAGGTCAAGATGATTTTTCCTGTGTTTTTCTAGAAATGTTATAGTTTTACAAATTGTATCTATGTGCATTTTAAGTTAATCTATGTATAAGGTATGAGGTTTAGATCTAGGTTCAGTTTTTTTCTAGTGGGTAACCAATGGTTCAGATTTTTTTTTTTAAGATTTTATTTATTTGACAGAGAGAGACACAGTGAGAGAGGGAACACAATCAGGGGAAGTGGGAGGAGAAGCAGGCTTCCCACAGGGCAGGGAGCCCGATGTGGGGCTCGATCCCAGGACCCTGGGATCACGACCCGAGCCAAAGGCAGATGCTCAACAACTGAGCCTCCCAGGTGCCCCTGGTTCAGGTATTTTTTAAGAAAGCTATTCTTGGGGCGCCTGGGTGGCTCATTGGTTTGGGCCTCTGCCTTTGGCTCAGGTTGTGATCTCAGGGTTGTGAGATCGAGCCCCGCATCAGATTCTCTGCTCAATGGGGAGTCTGCTTCCCCTACTTTCTCTCTGCCTGCTTGTGGTCTTTCTCTCTCTTTCTGTCAAATAAATACATAAAATCTTAAAAAAAAAAGAAAGCTATTCTTTATCCATTGAATTGCTTTATATCTTTGTCAAAATCAAATGGTCATTTTTGTGTGAATCTATTCTTAGACTCTCTTATTCTTTTTTTTTTTTAAGATTTTATTTATTTATTTGACAGACAGAGATCACAAGTAGGCAGAGAGGAAGGCAGAGAGAGGAGGAAGCAGGCCCCCTGCTGAACAGAGAGCTGGATGTGGGGCTCCATCCCAGTACCCTGGGATCAGGACCTGAGCCGAAGGTAGAGGCTTTAACCCACTGAGCCACCCAGGCGCCCCTGACTCTCTTATTCTTTTCCATGATCTATGTGTTTTTAACCCTTCACCAATTCCATATTTCTTTGATTATTATAGCTTTATAACAAGCCTTAATATGTGGCATTTCTACAACTTTGTTCTTATTTTTCAGAATTGTTTTGGCTATTCTAGTTTCTTTGCCATTTATATAATTTTAGAATCATCTTATCCAAATCTACATAAAATCTTCTTGGGATTTTGATAGGAATTGCATTAAATCCAAAGATCACTTTGGGGAAAACGTATGTCTTTATTATGTTAAGATTTCTAATTCATGAACATGGCATGCCTTCCCATTTACTTAGGTCTTCCTTTATGATTTCTTTCCTCAGTATTTATGGTTTTGAATACACAGACCCTGTACATGTTTTTTTTTTTAAAGTTTCATATTTAAGTTTTTTTTTTATGTTGGTTCTATTGCAAATGGTAATGTATCTGGATTTTGGTTTCTGACTTTTCACTGCTTGTATATAGAAATACAATTTGTGTCTTTACCTCATATCTTGCGACCTTACTAAACTTATTTATTGGTGAACATTGGGGATTTTTTAATGGGATTTCATGAATTAGCATTGAACGATGTCCCCAGAAAAGAAGAAAAAGAGGTGTTTGTTCGAGGAATTCAAGTTCCCAGTAGCAGAATCTCACTGAGTGTTCTTGAGAAACAAAAGATTGGAAATCTCCAGTGGGATAGGGTTCTCTAAGTAGTGCATGCCTTTTTCCCTATTTCCATGAATTCTCTCCATTTCTTTTCTTTTAAATGGCATTTAGCTATAGAATTGTCATTTCTATGAGCAAACATTGGAATTATGTAAAATTGTTTTTACTCTTTCATTGTCCAAGAATGTGGGCTTAGACTTGATTCTTTTTTTTTTTTAAAGATTTTATTTTTATTTATTTGACAGAGAGAGATCACAAGTAGCCAGAGAGGCAGGCAGAGAGAGAGGAGGAAGCAGGCTCCCTGTGGAGCAGAGAGCCCGACGCGGGGCTCGATCTCAGGACCCTGAGATCATGACCTGAGCCGAAGGCAGCGGCTTAATCCACTGAGCCACCCAGGCGCCCCTAGACTTGATTCTTGAAGTAGCTTCACCATTTCGTTAACTCCCTTGGGTCGGGGAGAACCCAAGTAGCCCGACCCCTACCTCCAGATGTCCACAGCTTCTTTTCCCAGGTTTTTCTTATATATCAATAGTCCTGTTCTCCCTGTGGTGCATAAGGGATTTAGTTTAATAATATCATAGCTACTTAAGAATCTTATAGTACAGCATTGAGTTTCTATGAAAAAGAGTTTATAAAGAGCCAAAAAATTATCTTGGGAGGGAAATAGATGGACAGTTAAGGCAGGCTAGGTCCCCTAGGGGCACAGAGTGACTGAAACTTCATGTATGTAGCAGGTGCAGATGTTTTTCATTTGGGAGACAGAAAGCTTTGCTAAAGATAGGGTGAACAGAGGCATCTGGATGCAGCGGTATTTCAGAAAAGAGGCATTTCTGTCTTTGAAAATTTTCCTGAGAAGAGGTACATTTCAATCTCTCCCTTCCACACATACAAAACTATTAAAATCTTGAGGCAATTCTGTAATGAAAGAAATGTATTCCTGAGAGGTGTCATATTGTTAAGGACAGTTAAAAATGCAGTCTTCATGCATAGCTCCTAAGCTAAGATGTATCCTATCTTTCCCTCCTCTCCAAAATATTCAGGAGCTAATTCACTTCTTTCAAAGATGTTTCTGTAGAACATTGGGTAGATTCTGTGCACCAAAAAGAAATACTTTGCTCTCATGTAGTAGAAGGCAAAAGCAATAAAGAAGAAAAGTAGATTATCTCTAAGGGGGAAAATGGGTCCACAAAAGGTAGTCATTGAGAACTCAATTAAAAATTTAGTTTTTAGAATTGATACTGACATCATGGCATTTAAAAATTTAGGACTCAAGTAGATAGAAAGAAGATTTGGTAGGGTTGAAGCTGATGCATATGAAATTCCTGGATACTTTTGGATTCCATGATGAGCTAAAGTGAATCTCCATCCTTGGGATGTGCTGTCATGGAAACTAGTGTTATATTTAAAGTTTTTCGTTTCAGGTCCTCTTTGTGTTTGTGTGTACATGTATATGTGTGTTTGCATGATTTTTATTTTCAATTAAAGCCTCAACAGTTTGAAAAGTTAAATCGAAAGATTAAAAAGACCATCACCATGCCATTTAGTTTCTTGCCCCAACTCCTAGTAAATCAGAACTATATTACCATTACACTGATATGGCCCGTCTTCCTTTCTTCCCTCCCTCCATTCTCTCTTTTTCTTTTCTTAATCTCCAGTAAAACATTCTGGAGCTGTCTGTTCCAGTGTCAGAAGACCCACGCAGTAAGGGAAGGAAAGATGCTCATTCTGCTTCAGTATTAGCTGTATGAGAAGAATGCTAGAGGCATTTACATCAGCATCAAAGTAAATTAACTCTCAGTTATCTATTGTGGCCTTTTATTGAACTCAGCCAAGCACACCCCATGTTAAGATACAGTGGGGATTAATAAAAGTTAAACTATACAGGTATTACTGGAAAAAAAAACTTGCAGAACATTACTAGGTGTAATTAATGGGTTCAGAGAAAATAAATGTGCTTCAATCAAGATGAAATTAGTATTTTAATTTAATCAAATTTTATAGAAACACTTATTTCTGGAAACTATGGAATTTTAATTTTTTTCTGTCAGAATACAAAGGATCCTGGCCTAGCTTTAGATAAATGTATTTTTTCCCATTTAACAACATGTTCTATGTCGTCTGTGCTCTTTGCAGTTATTTCCTTGTCTTTCTGCGTCTTATGTGTGAGATAGAGATGGGATATTTTCCATCACCATCATATGTCTAGAATGAGAAAACTAAACCAGGCTCCAAACCCAGCCTTTCCAATAATAATATCTCATTACTGACCAGTTTTAATTCTTAATGAATATTTGAAAATGTCAGATTTGATGCAACAAATTTGACTTGACTCTACTTCAAGTGTCAAGTAATAAATAGTCACACTTAAATATGATTACAAATCACTAACAATATATTCATATTTATTGTTTTATTTTGCTGGTTAGATAATTTTGGTATTGATTGCCAGAGTTGCTTGGACAAGCTTAACTAAATTTCATTCATTAATACAACAAATTTATTTAGCACCATCTCTATACTTGGTACTGCTGTATGTCCTCAGTGGTCAAAGATTCTTTGGGGTTCTTTCTCTCTTCAAGAAGACATCTAGGGGTGCCTGGGTGGCTCAGTGGGTTGGGCCTCTGCCTTTGACTCAGGTCATGATCTCAGGGTCCTGGGATCGAGCCCCACGTTGGGCTCTCTCCTCGGCGGGAGCCTGCTTCCCCCTCTCTCTCTGCCTGCCTCTCTGCCTACTTGTGCTTTCTCTGTCAAATAAAATAAAATAAAATATTTTTTTTAAAAAAGAAGAAATCTAATCCTGTGCAAGTGATGGAACAAATAACCAAATGACTACTGGGTATGTGTAAAAATACTAGTTCATAGTTATTGAACTATTATTATGAACTACATTTTTTTAAGATTTTATTTATTTATTTGACAGAGAGAGATCACAAGTAGGCAGAGAGTCAGGCAGAGAGAGAGGAGGAAGCAGGCTCCCTGCAGAGTAGAAAGCCCGATGTGGGGGCTCGATCCCAGGACCCTGGGATCATGACCCGAGCCGAAGGCAGAGGCTTTAACCCACTAAGCCTCCCAGGTGCCCCATGAACTACGTTTCTTGTGTTTCAAATCATTTAATATTGTGAGGCATTTACATGGAAGAGCTCATTAGTGTGTGAATTTTTTTTTAGGTAAACAGTCTGAGACAAGAAGCTAAATAACTTGCCTGTCATCATACAACTGGAAGTACAGGAATTCAGACCCGTGCCATCGGACTTCTATGTTTCTGATTTGCCTCTTGAAGAATAAACCTTTTACCTTATTAACCTTTTAAATTTTATTTTATTTTTTTATTTTTTTTTTAAGATTTTATTTATTTATTTGACAGATAGAAATCACAAGTAGGGAGAGAGGCAGGCAGAGACAGAGAGAGGAGGAAGCAGGCTCCCCGCCAAGCAGAGAGCCCAATGGGGGCTCGATCCCAGGACCCTGGGATCATGACCTGAGCGAAAGGCAGAGGCTTTAACCCACTGAGCCACCCAGGCGCCCCAACCTTTTAAATTTTATTAACCTGTTATATTGTTTGCAAAAATATAACACAAAAATTCTTAGTAAAACATGGCAAAGTAGATGCAACTGTCTGATAGGACGTCAGACATGTAGAAGTTCAAATGTTATTATTAGTCTCTTAGAATGTATGGATTTTTATAATTCTTAATTGCCTAGCTAAACTCTACCTCATGAAAGCTTTATCCTTAGAAATAAGTCAGTAATTTCTTTCTAGGTACCCTTCCATCCACAGTTTTGATTGGAATGTTTGCTGTCATTTTCTTCCATTTTAAGTATTTCTTTAATCAGGGATTTATTTAGGCATGCATTTTGAGTTTTCAAAGATATTTATTAATTAGCTTTTAATTGTTGATTTTTATCTAAATTACACTGTCAATTATAGGCTTTATTACATAGGTTATTTGACATTTGTTTTATGGCCTAGTATGGGATCAATTATTGTAAGGTTTCTCTAGGAACTAGAAAAAGAGTATTGTGTTTATTGGGTGTATTGTCCTAAAGATAAATACATAAATATCTTTATCTATACCTATCTATCTATATATATAGGGATACATATATATATAGATATCTATATAGATAGATATAGATAAAGATATTTATATATCTTTTTTATTTATATAGATATATATATTATACATATGTGTATATAGATACATACATATATGTATCTATCTATCTATCTATATATATCTTGTTATTTTTTAATTTAAACCTTGTATAGTTCTAGCTGTGTCTTGGTTTGATAGAGGACTGTTAAAATATCCTACTCTGCTAATGTGGTTTGGTTAATTCTTCCTTATTATTGTCAGATTTTATTCTCTTTATGCTGAGATTCTATTTTTTCCTTGTAGCAAGTAAATTCTTCCTTGTTAGAACTCATTGGTGGAATAAATCATTTTTATTAGAAAATATTCCTCCTTATCTCTATTAATTATTTTCCCCCAATACTACTCTATCTCCCACTATTTTGCTGTAGCAGCTATTTGCCTGATGGAACTTTGGTATAACTTTGCTTTCAGCATTTCTTTTTATAAGCAGAACTTAGCTACATTTTAGTCTGCCTATGTGGTTGGGGGGTGGGAGGCGTTTCTTTGTCTGTTTTTCCTATTGTTGCTATGTATTGGAAGCAGGAGGTTTGTATCAGAGGGCTGACTTTCTGCCCATCTTCTCTAGAAGTTCTCTACTGGGCTTTGGATTGGAGCTGGAAGTAAAGGTCAAAGTGCTGGTATTCTGTTATTGATCCCTGTGAATGTTGATAGCCCTATCATCTTGTGGTATGGTTGAACAGGAAGTTACCCTACCTCTTCATGGCACTGGGTTGGTAGGCCTGAAGTTTCAGGGGACTTGAATTTGTAAAGTGTGGCTGATAGCATGTAGCTAGTGAAGTTTCTAATCTAATAAAGATGAGGAAAATCACTGAGCTAAAACGAAGGGAAAACTCTAGCTGAACATGTCACAAAAAGTAATTCTTTTTTTTTCTCTAAAATCAAGAATAATACAGTCTGGAAACCAACACAGAATTAGCTTACTTGAAGTAAACATAAGCATGAGAAAAGGAAAGAAATTGGCTATAATCAGGAATAACTTCCCTCAGAAGACAATTTGAGGTCATTTTAGGTATCCCATGTCTTTTGTACTCTTCTCGGGAAGTATGGCAAGTAAATGTTAGTCATCTCTAAAAATTCTGCCTCATGTTCTGGCATCCTGGGAATTTGTGCTGATGCCTACTTGAGAGAAGCTGTCCAGCCCTGCTAATCACTTCCCCTCTACCTGTTCTGCAAGGTAACACTTTTAATACTTAAGAATATTTTCCTTCTAATTATACCTTCTGGCTTGATGGATGCAGGAGTTGCAGAAGTAAATCATGTCAGCATGATAACTCAATTCCAGTGCATGCTTAGCGTTTTGAAATGATCTTGTAAAGAGCACAATGTTCTCTTCTGTCACATGTGCAGCTGGGTGTGTGAAATGGGGCAACTGTGAATGAGTTGAAAATTTTATTTGTTAAATATGAGTCTCATTTTAAATATAGAAACAGACTTGGGAAGGGTTTAGGTTTTCAGTATCAGTATCTTGTGTATATACTTGCATGAGAGTGTTTCTGGGTCAAATTAGTACGTGCTTGGCAATATGGATGCTTTGTTTGTGTTGTTTTAAAGACCACTGTAAGTGCCATTAAGTAAAGCAGCAGACAAGAAAAGGCACATCTCGGTGTTGGTTCTCAGTTGTCCAGACAGTTCTCAGATGTCTGATGTTTACTTCTCATTCTCATCTCTTTTTCATCAGAATCTTCAGGGAAATAGTCTGCCCACACCAATGCCTTCCTAACTTCATGCTTTTGTGCTTGACCTGTGAGGGATCTCTACTTACTTCAGTTTGGTCAATGAGTCTCAACATGGCTTAAATTGACTTAAATGACAAATGGAGTTAAGGAAAGAAAGTCTTTCTAATCCTAAATTATCTTCTTGTTTGTATGTTCAGATTATATCTTTTTTTTAGTTAAAAAATCATTTTGAAAAATAATAAAATGGGAAGAGAATAATAAAATTGGGAAATTTTAAATGTTCTTCCTTAGCAAAATAAATTGATAATTTAAGTAGTTCCCCTGACTATTTTTTTCTAATTTTACAGTATTATGAAATTTAAAGCCCTGGAAATCATTGACTTAAGTCATTTACTAGGAGTTCTTTCAGAAAGTAAGAAGAGTAGGTGGTATTTTTCAGACTAGAAAGAGTATACCCAGCACTCTTCTGGAATGGATGGAAGTATCAGATTAAATAAAACATACTTGATTTGAAGGCATTGAGTATTTTTAGCCATTCCCTTACCTACCCACTAGTTATGCTCAGACCCAGTAGAAGTGGGTAAATGGGCCTGAGAGGCACTGAGGCCAAAGCAGGGCCCCTGGGTCTTGGAAAAGATTCTGTAGTAGGCATATTCCAAGGCAGTAAAAATGGAAAACCTGTGAAATCTCTGTGTCCTTGGGCATTTCTTGAGCTTGTGCAGACCATGCGTGGTCTCTCTGAGGTGATGTGGTTTGCTTGATGAGAGGAGTGTATATGTAAAGTTGGAGACACTTGTCCTAGTTGACAAACTCACTCTGTTCAGAGAAATCCAGAAGAGCCCTTAAGCCAGTATGTAGGAACTACACACACACACACACACACACACACACACACACACACCATCTCTCTCTCTCTCTCTCTTTCTCTCTCTCTCTCTCTTTCTATCACACACACACACACACACACACACACACACACACTTAAGCCAACATTTAGGAGCTATCTAAACATATACATATGCAGATCCAGTTTATTTTGTGTTTTTTATTTCTAAGAAATTAAAAATGACCATAAATGAATGGACAATGGATGCATGCATAAGCACATGATGCATATGTGTTCTCTTTCAATTTGGATTTCTCCCCATGGATTGGCAAAATCCTCAACCCACAGGTCTTGAAAAGCAGTATGCCATCTTTGGCTCTGATTGTGCTCTGGGCCATCCTTCGCATCCCTGGTCCTTACGAGGCTGACTCCCTTGTAGTGATGTCTCTTATACAAAGATGATGGTGACTGGAGCTTTTCAGGTCAGTGCTTTTAGTCTTGGCTACTGTGGCTGCTCAAGTTTGACTACTGTCCATATCATTTCTCTTCTCTTCCATCTCATACATTTGTATATTGGATATACAATAGACAGCATCTCGGATAGTTTGAAGAAGACATGATAATCATTTGTCAGACAGAATTTACATCAGTGATCAGTGACAGGCTCAACTCCCTGTGCTTTGCTAACCAGGACTCTCTTCTCAAGCTGTCCGAGGCATCTGTTTCCCAAGGCTATGCTTTCTCTGTAGCTTCTCGGGTCCTGGGCCCAAAAGTTCTCAGTTCTCCTCTATGAGGTGGTGCACTATATTCTTTTTAAAGGCAACTTCTTCACCAGTTTTATGATACCCCTGTCTACCGCAGCTGTGTTTGTTGGGAGCTGCATGGATAATATTGCATGTCACCCCACTGATTGTTTTCTAGACTCTAGTGTCTTTAGCACCCCTGTGGGAATTGGTATTTATTTAGCACTGAGATTTCAGAAAGGAAGGACTATTATAAAATGTTCCTGAAAAGACTGTCTTTGGGAAGAGCAGATCTCCCTAGCATTGTGTTCGTGCGGTTTCTTCTTTTTTTTTTTTTTTTTTTTTTTTTTTTTTAAAGATTTATTTTTTTTGACAGATAGAGATTACAAGTAGGCAGAGAGGCAGGCAGAGAGAGAGAGAGGAGGAAGCAGGCTCCCAGCCAAGCAGAGAGCCCGATGCGGGGCTCGATCCCAGGACCCTGGGATCATGACCTGAGCCGAATGCAGAGGCTTTAACCCGCTGAGCCACCCAGGCGCCCCTCGTGCGGTTTCTTCTTCAACAGCAGCTTTCTTTCATCCCCACAGCTGCTGGGCAAGAATTGTTACTTATATTTTAATTCTGCTCTCCCAGAGAAAAGCATTTTTCTGTGCTTCTAGCTCTTTGCTGTTGTACGAAGAATGTCAAGACAAGCAGAAGAGATCGTCTGTGGGTGGAGGTGAATCCTGAGACCCTGTAATGGTTTCCTTACAGATGATATTAAAAATATCAGTTAAACAAGCACTTTAAGGACTCTTATGCATAAATGTAAGGAGCATCCTCTGTGACATTAGGATGAGCTTAAAGTATATTTATACGTTTACACACTAAACTGAGCCTACAATGCTTTATTCTTTTAGTATTTAGAGGACACTATTGCTAGCCACTTATGCTAACGTCTAGCAATCTTACAGTGAATTAGATATGTTCCAACCCGTATTGCAGAAGTTCCAAACTTTTGGGAAATAACCACGTCTGAACTCAGGATGTGGATTTTTAAACACAGGCAGTTGTTACCTCATTAATAAGAGACACAAAGGTGTCATTCAGTGTGATTTCACTTACTTTCTGCCTACCTTCATGGTAGTTAGTTTTATTTATTTTTATTTTTTAAAAGATTTTATTTATTTATTTGACAGACAGAGATCACAAGTAGGCAGAGAGGCAGGCAGAGAGAGGAGGAAGCAGGCTCAATGCTGAGCAGAGAGCCTGATGCGGGACTCGATCCCAGTACCCTGGGATCATGACCTGAGCCGAAGGCAGAGGCTTTAATCCACTGAGCCACCCAGGTGCCCGCTAGTTTTATTTTTGATAGATTTCTCTTTTCCATAGTTAGAAAGTAATGAAGCCAAGGGAAATTCTTTAGTTTTTGATTCTTGTATTTCATCTTGAAGCTGCCTAAACTTGAACTCCTTGAGCAAGATTTCTTGTGGAGATATGCCAAGAAGAACCTCTGCAGTGCGAACTTCCTCACACTCGTGTCCATTGCTTGCTTGACACCCAGCTGGGATTGATTGGTTGAACTAGGTCATGGTGCCAGGGGAAGAGGCTCAGCATTCCACCACCCACATGTTAGATCCATGGCCAGTTCGTATACGAGAGACTGGATTCGAATCCACCCAGCACAGGGTGCAGGGCTATGAGAATACCTGCCATAACAGGCTTTATGGATACCTGTGGCCCAGCCTTGAAAGATTTTTACCCAGCTTAGTTTTTAAACTTCCATTTTGGTCACTCAGACAGATGTTTCAAATCTGACAAATGTTTCTTCATTTTGTGCTAGTTAATGAAGAAGAGGTCATTTACAATAAATAATCCTTAGGGCTACAGTCTTTTTAGGCATATAGATGATAAAGCTTGTAGAACATTCCATTAATGCTCAAACTCAACTCTGTCAGTTGAAAGTGAGCTTAAAAGGACAAATGTCAGGGGTCCACTTCCTGGGAATGTTGTAGCTATTATTTGAAAAGCCCTATTTTTGTGAGACAGAGAGGAGCTCCTTTATGAATGCAAATGATGGCTTGCTTTTGTTTCACAAAAATTGGGAGATGGTATTAGGTATTATCAAATATCTGTGCATACATATTTGCACATACAAGGATGCTTTATATATTTGTGAGCAATTCACAGACATGTTTCTTATAAACTTGGATAGTCAGTGCTTCCAAGGTTTATTGAGATTGATGAAAAAAAAAGTTATCCTAAAATGAGAGACTTTTCATAATTGATGATTTTGGACCTCAGACTGGAACTGATCTTCTGCTCTTTTGGGTATTCCAGGTGAATAGGGAAACCAGGCTCTGCTTTTATCTATGTGATACAGAATTTATTTATGGCCCAGACCAGAGCACTGGGATTCTGTGCCTGTGATTATTGAGATGACTTAATAGGTAGTTGGGTAAGGTGTTTTAATGGAAGTGGCATAGTTAGGACTCTTTTCCAAGGTGGCTGTGCTAGGTGGAAGGCAGAGTTCCTCAATCAACAGAAACTTGGACATAGAATTTCTTGCTGTAGCTTCCCTGAATATTGAGAAAAAGGAGGTATATGGAGCATCTGGGTGGCTCAGTGGGTTAAAGCCTCTGCCTTCGGCTCAGGTCATGATCCCAGGGTACTGGGATCGAGTCCCGCATCAGGCTCTCTGCTCAGCATTGAGCCTGCTTCCTCCTCTCTCTGCCTGCCTCTCTGCCTACTTGTGATCTCTGTCTGTCAAATGAGTAAATAAAACCTTAAAAAAAAAAGAGGAGGTATGAAATCTTGAGCAAGCAGATTAATTTCACAAAGCACTTAGAAGCTGAAATTAAAGTGCCAGTGGAGACCATTGGAAAACTATGCCGAGTGCTTTTAGTGAAAATTCTACTTACTGACTAGCTGTAACCAACAGATGTAGTGTTACAACTGGCAGGAAATCAGATTGTTATGAGGACAGCTAACAGAGTGTAACATGATGAATCCAGGGCAAACATGATTCCCATGTCTTGATTTCAGATTGGGACTATCTGTTAGGACATAAAATACATTATCCAGATCCATTCTCTTAGAAGTTGTTCCAGAGATTTGTCCAGAGACATTGGAAAACATCCCACAAACCCACAAGTTATTTTCTGAGCATGTTACTTACAAATATAATGACCATGTCAGTTATCATTCAAAGTTCTGTTGTGGGAAGAATGTAAAATCAGATAGAATGGTGAGATTCTGTTGGGCACAGTGAGAAGTGTGGTCACTCTATTAGGAAGAACTTGTCCACTAGGCCAGGTGTCTAATGACAGAGAGAGTAACTGATAGTTTTCCCACATCCTCTCAGCAGTAACAGCAAAACTTGCTTATTGATAATGCTTCCATTTATCTTTCCTTTTATATGAACATTATCAGCCAGTACTGAGTTATAGTAGGTTAACCATTCTTGAAAGATAGAAAAAACTAAACTCAGGTTTTCTGTTTATTTGTTAATTTTGTAGCCATTTGTTAAACTTTTTTGAAGCAACTTTCACCCCTAAGGGCGTACAAGACAGTGGCTTCTAGTCTATTTCTTGTTGTAGGATGTGATCAATCATGAGATATGTTCCAAATGATAGGGAAGGTGCTAAAATTTGTAGCATTATTTTTGTATAAATTTAGATGAATTCATTATTACTGCTATGATGTTATAACTCTCACTTGCCTTTTTGTAAAATGCTTTCTGGAAAAAAAGAACAAATAAATCAGATAGAGCTGGAAAACTAGTCTGTCTTACTTTAAACATCAGATTTAGTTGAATGTGTCTCTTGTGTCATTGGGTTTCTCACCTGCACTTAGTTAGCCAGGGGAAAAAGTTGAGAATCTGTGTCATCTGTACTTGTCCACTGCTACATAAGAAACCAATTCAAACTGTATGGCTTAAAACAAAAACATTTACTTTGATAACGAAAGTGCAGCTTGGACAGGATTCACTGGAGATAACTTTCTTTTGTCCCACTCAGAATCAGCTGGGTCAGCTCTAAGACTAGAGACTATAGAATCATCTATAGGACTTGGGGCACCTGGGTGCCGTAGTTGATTAAGTGTAACTCTTGATTTTGGCTCAGTTCATAATCTCAGGGTCATGAGATGGAGTCCCACGTTGAGCTCTGTGCTCAGCATGGAATCTGCTTGTCTCTTCCCTCTGCTCCTCTCCTTGATTGCTCTCTTTCTCTTTCTTTTTCTCTCTCAAATAAATAAACAAATAAAATCTTAAAAAAAGAATCATCTGAGGACTTTCTCAGTCTAACATCTCAGGAAGGAATGTGAATTATTGTGGCCAGAGGACTGTGGCACATTGGATTTTGTAAAAGTGGTCATAGCTAACTATGTATCTGGTCTTCTATTCTCTCCAGAACATTGGCACTCAGCCTCAAGAAGTGGAGATTGTTTTCTCTTCCCTTGATCCTAGGGAGGATGGTGAATTCCCTGATTAATAGGATATAGCAGAAGTCTTGCCAGGCTTGTCTTCAGAAGATAATAAAGCTTTTTACCTGGCTGTCTCTCACATTGCTCACCCAAGCCACTTAAAGAAGACATGAGTAAGTATTTGACCAACAGTCTCAGCTAAATCCTCAACCAGCAGTGAGGATCAGTCTTATTAGATTAGATGAGTAAATGAGCCCTGCATTCACTCCAGTTCTCAGGATTCAAGCCATTCTAGCTGATCCCATGCAGAAAAGAGATGAGCTGGCCCCACAGAGTCTTGTCTAGATTGCGGATTTGTGAGGAAAATAAAGAGATAGTTGCCACAGATAACTGAAGCACTCTGCTTTAAAGGTTAAAGAGAGGATGTCTTTATATATTTTTTTAAAGAGCCCAGAGATTACTCTGGAACAAAAATGGCTCTATTCACTGTTCCTGCTGATGTATTTTCCCTATGTGATTAAATTGATATGACTCTCTTGTCCAATTTTACTCCTTTCCAGAAAGCATCCTTGCTGTGGAATGTAGACACAGTACAGCTAAACTGATAATTTGCAGATTTCTATTATCTTTGGCAGTGAGTGCCCCCATATTATTTACCTCTATACTCTATTTCTGAGTTGCTTAATGTGACAATCTTAAACCCTAATTTTTGTGCTGTATGGTAATGATAGGAGAACATTCTTACTATGTTAGTGTTGGTGAATGCCAGGGTTTCAGGCCTTAGCTATTAGGGTGAGTCTAAATTAATAAATGTACATAGGGATATTATGTGACAGTGTGTAACAGAAGACAAACAAGACCAAGTTTCTTTTAATAGGATTTTGCTGTCTTCACCATGCTCCATGCTAAATAGAAACACACTGACATATGGTTTTGCTTCTGAAATGTCACTATGTTGTTTATTTATCCTAAGAATTCTGATAAATGTTAGAATTTTCACCTTTTAGAGACAATAAATGGTAAACAGTGCTTTAAAATCTATACAAATTCATCATGTCATTCAATTCTTGGAGAATCTGCATCAAAGACCATTTAGAACAGTCGTACTCAAACTTTGTATGCTTTGGAATCATCTAGGCGGCTTGTTATATAACTGACTGCTGTGCCCTGATCCTGAGATTTCTGATTCCTTAATAGAGTGGAGCCCAAGAATTTGCATTTCTAACAGTGCCACAGCTCCAGGGATCACACTTTGATAACTATTGATCTAGAGAAACAAGATAACGTCCTATTGTATATGTAGAGATTTTGCTAACTGCCATTCTCTGAAATAAACTCTAAAATGTAAAACGGCTTTCAAGTTGCCACATGACAAGATGGTTTTCATTTATCCAGAGGTTAGATAGCCATTTCTCTTTGCCACATTTCATCACATATTGGAGTAAAGCTAAGAGAGGAAAGAAATGTGTTTTTTTAGTCTGAACATCATCAAGTTCTAAATGGATTCGAAAATCGAAGATGTGTCATGAGAAAGTTATTGCAGGCATTTCTCACAAACACACAACTGGAGAATTTGGTTAGTTTTGCCAATTTGGTTATAAAATAACCAGAATTCTGCCTCAAAACTTTCAGTAATAAAAGATGCAGAAGAGATATTATATTATTCCTTAGAGCTGAGAGACTGAACTAGTTCTGGTCCAGATGTCTAGGGTTAGCTGAGTCTTAAGAAAACAGCAGCGTCCTCAAGGAAAGGATGATAGGGTTTCTTCCTTTACTACTGAGAGAGAAATGCCTGCAACCCTGAAGATTTTTTTTTCAGCCATCTAAATATTGTCAACTAACTGGACTTAGTTGGATTATTCAAAGAAATGGCTGGTTAGCAGCGCTGTACATTGGCACTGGAGTCATGGAATCTCTTGTTACTGTAATAGTCCCTGCAAGAATTTTCTTCATACTCATTATGTGTGTTCATTTGAATATATTTATATCTTTCAAAAATATAAGTTAAAGGCCATATTACAGAATTTTAAAGAAGTCAGATTGTTTTTAAAAATTAAAACAAGTAAATAGAAAAAACAATGAAGAATATTATAACTTAAGCATATATTCCCCACTCCAGGTATTGTCTTTATTTACATTTTAGTTTGATCTCTTCAGATATTTTTGTCTGATTATAAATGCATTTTGGGGGGAGTGCCTGGGTGGCTCAGTCAGTTAAGCATCTGCCTTTGGCTCAGGTGGTGACCCTGGCTCCAGGGTCCTGAAATCAAGTCCTGCATCAGGGGAAGCCTACTTCTTCTGCCTCTGCCCCCTCTCTCTCTCTCTCTCTCTCTCTCTCTGTCTCTCATGAATAAATAAATAAAAATCTTTTAATTAAAAAAAATGCATTTTTCTGAAATGGAATCTTCTGCATATATTGCTTTGCTCCCTTTTTCACTTATAATTATTATCACTATGGTAAATACTGATCAGTACATTTATTTTTTTCTTAGCTAAATTCCTATAAGAAGGATTTATATATTAAAATGAGTAGATCTTTTTTAGGGCTTTTGTAAATTGATTTCCAGAAAGTTGTACCAGTTTATTCTCTGATCAAGACTAAGGGTACTTTATTCCCTCACTCTTTTTTTTTTTTTTAAGATTATTTATTTTAGAGGGAGAGAAGCCCATGCACGCAGGCACACAATGGGAGGGGCAGAGGGAGAGAATCTTTCAAGCAGTCTCCCCTAGCTTGGAGCCACCTCAGGGCTCCCTCCCATCACCCAGGAGATCATGACCTGAACCCAAACCAAGAGTTGGATGCTTAACTAATTGAGCCACCCAGGTGCATCTATGCCCTCACTCTTAAAGATACTTTTATCTTTAAAATATCTTCAGCATTTCTGATGAGCTACAAATTGGTGCCCATTATGTTTTATAATGCATTCCTTTTTCTATAAATGCAATTTTCATAGGTTGGTCAACCATTCATATTTTTTTATATTCTGAATTGTCTGGCCATAGCTGATGACTGTTTTTCTATTATCATGTTCATTTTTTTTTTATTTGTAGGAAAGTCATTATATCTTTTTTTTTTTTTTTAATGTCAATTGTCATATTTAATTCCCTCTAAAACAAAAGTGAATACTTTTCAGCTTTTTTGAAGTCAAAGGATCTACCAGAAAAAATAATAGCTGTCAAAAATGAATGTTTCTTGCAAAACAGCTATTATTTATAACAGTGCCAAAGAGAGTTGTCTCATTTCTTGAGTTATTTCAAGATACAGGAATGATAGATAACAGATGAAATGACAAAGAATACAATTTGCCACTTGGAACAGGTTAGGATTTTAAGTCATTATATCTTAAGGATATGTTAAAATTTTTAAAACCAGTGCATCACTCATCTTTCTGAATTTTCAGAGTATTTTTTTTAATATAGAAGTTAACATTTTTATGGCACCCAATACAAAAGTTTGTTGTTGGGCGCCTGGGTGGCTCAGTGGGTTAAAGCCTCTGCCTTCGGCTCAGGTCATGATCCCAGAGTACTGGGATCGAGCCCCGCATCGGGCTCTCTGCTCAGCGGGAGCCTGCTTCCTCCTCTCTCTCTCTGCCTGCCTCTCTGCCTACTTGTGATCTCTGTCTGTCAAATAAATAAATAAAATCTTAAAAAAAAACAAAAAACACAAAAGTTTGTTGTTGTTTTAGACTTTATGGTGTGATGTCTGTAAAAGGTAGAGATTTTTGTTACTGTTTTTCACTTGTGGAAAAATACCCATTTATTTTTTATTGTTGGTAGTTTTAATGAAATCATTCTTATTGTTTGTTTTGTTCACACATTTCTGTAATTGTCAGCTAGATCAAGATGTACACATCACTAGAGCTCTTAGAATCATCTCTTGTGCTTTCACTCAGGTATCCCCTAACTCCTAAAGGTAACCAGATTCTGATTTTCCATTACATTAAACTGCTTTTCTTGATTTTAGATTTGTACCAATGGAGTAAAACTAAATATGCCGTTTTGTGACTGGAATATTTCATGCAACATGAAGTTTGTAAGAGACATCCTTGTTGTAACTAATAACAGTAGTTTCTTCTTTTAATTTTCATTGCTATGAAATACATAATTGCTTGAATATTCCAAAATTTGTCATTCTTTCTACTGTTAATGAACATTTGGTATTTCACAGTTCAGGGCATTGCAAATAGTAACATTATTGTACTTGTTTTTTGATGCACATATGTATGTATTTTTACTGGACTGGAGATCTCCAAAGGGTATGTGAGTAAATATTTAGGGATTTTTGTTATTACTTAAATATCTTTACAAGATAAATGACAATTCAGACAATAATAATTATAACATAAAGTGCTTATAAGACATTTATTAGTAATGTGTGTGAAAAAATTGACACCAAGATTGGAAGAGGAGAAATTAAAGTACTGAGTGATAAAGTTCTGGAACTGCACATGAAAGCAGATGACGATAAGTTAAAGATGCATATTTTTAAAATTAATTTATTTATTTTTCCAGCGTAACACTATTCATTGTTTTTGCACAACACCCAGTGCTCCATGCAACATGTGCCCTCCCTATTACCCACCACCTGGTTCCCCCAAACTCCCACCCCCGCCCCTTCAACCCCCAGGTTGTTTCTCAGAGTCCATAGTCTCTCATGGTTCACCTCCCCTTCCAATTCCCCCCAACTTCCTTCTACTCTCCATCTCTCAATATCCTCCATGTCATTTGTTATGCTCCACAAATAACTGAAACCATATGATACTTGACTCATTCTGCTTGATTTATTTCACTCAGCACAATCACCTCCAGTCCCATCCATGTTGCTACAAAAGATGGGTATTCATCCTTTCTTTTTTTTTTTTTTTATAAACATATAATGTATTTTTATCCTCAAGGTACAGGTCTATGAATCACCAGGTTTACACACTTCACAGCACTCCTGATAGCACATACCCTCCCCAATGGCCATAACCCCCTCCCCCTCTCCCAACCCCACCTCCCCCCAGCAACCCCCAATTTGTTTTGTGAGATTAAGAGTCATTTATGGTTTATCTCCCTCCCAATCCCATCTTGTTTCATTTATTCTTCTCCTATCCCCCTAACCCCCCATGCTGCATCTCCACGTCCTCATATCAGGGAGATCCTATGATAGTTGTCTTTCTCCGATTGACTTATTTCACTAAGCATGATACGCTCTAGTTCCATCCACGTTGTCACAAATGGCAAGATTTCATTTCTTTTGATGGCTGCATAGTATTCCATTGTGTATATATACCACATCTTCTTGATCCATTCATCTGTTGATGGACATCTAGGTTCTTTCCATAGTTTGGCTATTGTAGACATTGCTGCTATAAACATTCGGGTACACGTGCCCCTTCGGATCACTGCGTTTGTATCTTTAGGGTAAATACCCAGTAGTGCAATTGCTGGGTCATAGGGTAGTTCTATTTTCAACATTTTGAGGAACCTCCACGCTGTTTTCCAGAGTGGTTGCACCTACTTGCATTCCCACCAACAGTGTAGCAGGGTTCCCCTTTCTCCGCATCCTCGCGAGCATCTGTCATTTCCTGACTTGTTAATTTTAGCCATTCTGACTGGTGTGAGGTGATATCTCATTGTGGTTTTGATTTGTATTTCTCTGATGCCGAGTGATGTGGAGCACTTTTTCATGTGTCTGTTGGCCATCTGGATGTCTTCTTTGCAGAAATGTCTGTTCAGGGGCTCCTGGGTGGCTCAGTGGGTTAAGCTGCTGCCTTCGGCTCAGGTCCTGATCTCAGGGTCCTGGGATCGAGTCCCGTATCAGGCTCTCTGCTCAGCAGGAAGCCTACTTCCCTCTCTCTCTCTACCTGCCTCTCTATTTCCTTGTGATCTCTCTCTGTCAAATAAATAAATAAAATCTTAAAAAAAAAAAAAAGAAATGTCTGTTCATGTCCTCTGCCCATTTCTTGATTGGATTGTTTGTTCTTTGGGTGTTGAGTTTGCTAAGTTCCTTATAGATTTTGGATACTAGCCCTTTATCTAATATGTCGTTTGCAAATATCTTCTCCCATTCTGTCAGTTGTCTTTTGGTTTTGTTAACTGTTTCCTTTACTATGCAAAAGCTTTTGATCTTGATGAAATCCCAATAGTTCATTTTTGCCCTTGCTTCCCTTGCCTTTGCCGATCTTCCTAGGAAGATGTTGCTGCGGCTGAGGTCGAAGAGGTTGCTGCCAGTGTTCTCCTCAAGGATTTTGATGGATTCCTTTCTCACACTGAGGTTCTTCATCCACTTTGAGTCTATTTTCGTGTGTGGTGTAAGGAAGTGGTCCAATTTCATTTTTCTGCATGTGGCTGTCCAATTTTCCCAGCACCATTTATTGAAGAGGCTGTCTTTTTTCCATTGGACATTCTTTCCTGCTTTGTCGAAGATTAGTTGACCATAGAGTTGAGGGTCTATTTCTGGGCTCTCTATTCTGTTCCATTGATCTATGTGTCTGTCTTTGTGCCAGTACCATGCTGTCTTGATGATGACAGCTTTGTAATAGAGCTTGAAGTCCGGAATTGTGATGCCACCAACTCTGGCTTTCTTTTTCAATATTCCTTTGGCTATTCGAGGTCTTTTCTGATTCCATATAAATTTTAGGATTATTTGTTCCATTTCTTTGAAAAAAATGGATGGTGTTTTGATAGAGATTGCATTAAATGTGTCGATTGCTTTAGGTAGCATAGACATTTTCACAATATTTATTCTTCCAATCCAGGCGCATGGAACATTTTTCCATTTCTTTGTGTCTTCCTCAATTTCTTTCATGAGTACTTTATAGTTTTCTGCATATAGATTCTTAGCCTCTTTGGTTAGGTTTATTCCCAGGTATCTTATGATTTTTGGGTGCAATTGTAAATGGAATTGACTCCTTAATTTCTCTTTCTTCTGTCTTGTTGTTGGTGTACAGGAATGCAACTGATTTCTGTGCATTTGATTTTATATCCTGACACTTTACTGAATTCCTGTACAAGTTCTAGAAGTTTTGGAGTGGAGTCTTTTGGGTTTTCCACATATAGTATCATATCATCTGCGAAGAGTGATGGTTTGACTTCTTCTTTGCTGATTTGGATGCTTTTAATTTCTTTTTGTTGTCTGATTGCTGAGGCTAGGACTTCTAGTACTATGTTGAATAGCAGTGGTGATAATGGACATCCCTGCCGTGTTCCTGACCTTAGCAGAAAAGCTTTCAGTTTTTCTCCATTGAGAATGATATCTGCGGTGGGTTTTTCATAGATGGCTTTGATAATATTGAGGTATGTGCCCTCTATCCCTACACTTTGAAGAGTTTTGATCAGGAAGGGATGCTGTACTTTGTCAAATGCTTTTTCAGCATCTATTGAGAGTATCATATGGTTCTTGTTCCTTCTTTTATTAATGTGTTCTATAACATTGATGGATTTGTGGATGTTGAACCAACCCTGCAGCCCTGGAATAAATCCCACTTGGTCGTGTTGAATAATCCTTTTAATGTACTGTTGAAACCTACTGGCTAGTATTTTGGTGAGAATTTTTGCATCTGTGTTCATCAAGGATATTGGTCTGTAGTTCTCTTTTTTGGTGGGATCCTTGTCTGGTTTTGGGATCAAGGTGATGCTGGCCTCATAAAATGAGTTTGGAAGTTTTCCTTCCATTTCTATTTTTTGGAACAGTTTCAGGAGAATAGGAATTAGTTCTTCTTTAAATGTTTGGTAGAATTCCCCTGGGAAGCCGTCTGGCCCTGGGCTTTTGTTTGTTTTTAGATTTTTGAGGACTGTTTCAATCTCCTTACTGGTTATGGGCCTGTTCAGGTTTTCTATTTCTTCCTGGTTCAGTTGTGGTAGTTTCTAGGTCTCTAGGAATGCATCCATTTCTTCCAGATTGTCAAATTTGTTGGCATAGAGTTGCTCATAGTATGTTCTTATAATTGTCTGTATTTCTTTGGTGTTAGTTGTGATCTCCCCTCTTTCATTCATGATTTTATTGATTTGGGTCCTTTCTCTTTTCTTTTTGATAAGTCTGGCCAGGGGTTTATCAATCTTATTGATTCTTTCAAAGAACCAGCTTCCAGTTTCGTTGAATTTTTCTATTGTTTTTTTGGTTTCTATTTCATTGATTTCTGCTCTGATCTTTATGATTTCTCTTCTCCTGCTGGGTTTAGGCTTTCTTTCTTGTTCTTTCTCTAGCTCCTTTAGGTGTAAGGTTAGGTTGTGTACTTGAGACCTTTCTTGTTTCTTGAGAAAGGCTTGTACCGCTCTATATTTTCCTCTCAGGACTGCCTTTGCTGTGTCCCACAGATTTTGAACCATTGTGTTTTCATTATCACTTGTTTCCATGAATTTTTTCAATTCTTCTTTAATTTCCTGGTTGACCCATTCATTCTTTAGAAGGATGCTGTTTAGTCTCCATGTATTTGGGTTCTTTCCCGCTTTCCTCTTGGGATTGAGTTCTAGCTTCAGAGCACTGTGGTCTGAAAATATGCAGGGAATGATCCCAATCTTTTGATACCGGTTGAGACCTGATTTGTGACCCAGGATGTGATCTATTCTGGAGAATGTTCCATGTGCACTAGAGAAGAATGTGTATTCTGTTGCTTTGGGATGAAATGTTCTGAATATATCTGTGATGTCCATCTGGTCCAGTGTGTCATTTAAGGCCTTTATTTCCTTGTTGATCTTTTGCTTGGATGATCTGTCCATTTCAGTGAGGGGACTGTTAAAGTCCCCTACTAGTATTGTATTATTTTTGATGTGTTTCTTTGATTTTGTTATTAATTGGTTGATATAGTTGGCTGCTCCCACGTTAGGGGCATAGATATTTTAAATGGTTAGATCTTCTTGTTGGACAGACCCTTTGAGTATGATATAGTGTCCTTCCTCATCTCTTATTATAGTCTTTGGCTTAAAATCTAATTGATCTGATATAAGGATTGCCACCCCAGCTTTCTTCTGATGCCCATTAGCATGGTAAATTGTTTTCCACCCCCTCACTTTAAATCTGGAGGTGTTTTCACGTCTAAAATGAGTTTCTTTTAGGCAACACACAGATGGGTTTTGTTTTTTTATCCATTCTGATACCCTGTGTCTTTTGATTGGGGCATTTAGCCCATTAACATTCAGGGTAACTATTGAGAGATATGAATTTAGTGCCATTATATTGCCTGTAAGGTGACTGTTACTGTACATTGTCTCTGTACCTTTCTGATCTACTACTTTTAGGCTCTCTCTTTGCTTAGAGGACCCCTTTCAATATTTCCTGTAGAGCTGGTTTGGTGTTTGCAAATTCTTTCAGTTTTTGTTTGTCCTGGAAGCTTTTTATCTCTCCTTCTATTTTCAATGATAGCCTAGCTGGATAGAGTATTCTTGGCTGCATGTTTTTCTCGTTTAGTGCTCTGAATATATCATGCCAGCTCTATCTGGCCTGCCAGGTCTCTGTGGATAAGTCTGCTGCCAATCTAATATTTTTTCCCCCATTTTATTTATTTCTTTCAGCATAACAGTATTCATTGTTTTTGCACAACACCCACTGCTCCATGCAAAACGTGCCCTCCCTATTACCCACCACCTATTCCCCCAACCTCCCACCCCTGACCCTTCAAAACCCTCAGGTTGTTTTTCAGAGTCCATAGTCTCTTATGGTTCGCCTCCCCTCCCCAATGTCCATAGCCCCCTCCCCCTCTCCCAATCCCACCTCCCCCAGCAACCCCCAGTTTGTTTTGTGAGATTAAGAGTCATTTATGGTTTGTCTCCCTCCCAATCCCATCTTGTTTCATTTATTCTTCTCCTATCCCTCTAACCCCCCATGTTGCTTCTCCATGTCCTCATATCAGGGAGATCATATGATAGTTGTCTTTCTCCGACTGACTTATTTCACTAAGCATGATACGCTCTACCATTGTATGTTACAGACTTCTTTTCCCGGGTGCTTTCAGGATTTTCTCTTTGTCACTAAGACTTGTAAATTTTACTATTAGGTGACGGGGTGTGGACCTATTCTTATTGACTTTGAGGGGGGTTCTCTGCATCTCCTGGATTTTGATGCTTGTTCCCTTTCCCATATTAGGAAAATTCTCTCCAATAATTCTCTCCAATAGACCTTCTGCTCCCCTCTCTCTTTCTTCTTCTTCTGGAATCCCAATTATTCTAATGTTGTTTCGTCTTATGGTGTCACTTATCTCTCAAATTCTCCCCTCATGGTCCAGTAGCTGTTTGTCCCTCTTTTGCTCAGCTTCTTTATTCTCTGTCATTTCATCTTCTATAGCACTAATTCTTTCTTCTGCCTCATTTTTCCTAGCAGTGAGAGCCTCCATTTTTTATTGCACCGCATTAATAGCTTTTTTGATTTCAACTGGGTTAGATTTTAGTTCTTTAATTTCTCCAGAAAGGGCTTTTATATCTCCAGAGAGGGTTTCTCTAATATCTTCCATGCCTTTTTCGAGCCCGGCTAGAATGTTCAGAATCGTCATTCTGAACTCTTGATCTGACATATTACCAATGTCTGTGTTGATTAGGTCCCTAGCCTTCAGTACTGCCTCTTGTTCTTTTGTTTGTGGTGATTTTTTCTGCCTTGTCATTTTGTCCAGATAAGAGGATATGAAGGATCAAATAAAATACTAAAAGGGTGGCAAAGACCCCAGAAAAATGCGCTGTTACCAAATCAGAAGAGACCCCAAATTTTGTCTGGGAGAAAGGGGACAAAAAGAGGTTCAGAAAAAAAAAAAGAAAAAAATTTAAAAAATAAAACAAATAAAGAAAAAATATAAAAAAGAAAAAAAATATATATATATTTCGATAAACTAGTCAAAAAAAACGTTAAAAAAGAAAAGGGTAAAAGTTTAAAAAAATTTAGCAGAAGAAGAAAAAAGAAAGAAAAAAAATTGAAAAAAGAAAAAAATTGAATTAACCGCAAGACTAAAGAATCATGGGGAGAAAGTCATGAGTTCCGTGCTTTGCTTTCTCCTCCTCTGGAATTCTGCTGCTGTCTTAGGAATTGAACCTGCTTTCCTTGATAGATGAACTTCGTCCTGGCTGGATTTTTTGTTGATCTTCTGGGGGAGGGGCCTGTTGTAGTGACTCTCAAGTGTCTTTGCCCGAGGCAGAATTGCACCGCCCTTACCTGGGGCCAGACTAAGTAATCCGCTCGGGTTCGCTTTTGGTAGCTTCTGTTCCCTGAACGCTTTCCGTAGAGTTCCGGAGGACGGGAATGGAAAAGGTGGCCTCCTAGTCTCCGGCCCGGAGGAGCCGAGAGCCCGGGGCCGCACCCCTCAGTGCGCCCCCAGAGGACAGCACCCAATCACTCCCTTATCCCCAGCCTCCAGCCGCGCTCTGAGCTCACCCAGCCCGCGACCAGTTCAAGGTAACCCCGAGCTGAGAGTTCAGTCCTTGGCTCTGTCTCTGTAGCCAGCTCCTCCGTTCTAATACCTGCGAGCTCTGTGACACTCCGACACCCCCGATCCTTCTGTGACCCTGCGGGACCTGGGGCCACGCTGGGCTTCACCCCGGTTTAGCCTCTGGAGCAATGTCCCTCAGTGGAACAGACTTTTAAAAGTCCTGATTTTGTGCTCCGTTGCTCCGCCGTTTGCCGGGAGCCGGCCCCTCCCACGCGGTCTATCTTCCCGTCGTTTTAGATTCACTTCTCTGCCAGTCCTACCTTTCAGAAAGTGGTTGATTTTCTGTTTCTAGAATTGCTGTTCTTCTTCTCTTCAATCTCCCGTTGGATTTGTAGGTGTTTGCAATTTTAGATAAGCTATCGAGCTGATCTCCTGCTACCTGATGTAGTCTCAGCCTGCTACTTCTCCACCATCTTGACTCCTCCTCCTAAAGATGCATATTTTAAACTTAAGTTTAAAAAAAAGTTCTTGCTCATAATACAACAGGGAAAAATGAAGTCTTTTTAAAAAATCCAAAAGTAAAACAAAAAGAAGAGTAATGGAGCAAAGAAGAGATGAGGTAAATATAAAACAAACACCATTGTGGTAGATTTAAATAAAACTACATAAATAATTAAATTAAATCTACATGATCTAGACGCTACATCTAGTAGGCAGAGATTGCCAGATTAGATGAAAAAATAAAAGACCCAACTATATGCTATTTTAAAGAAACCCACTTTTTTTAAAAAAAAATATTTTATTTATTTAATTGAGGGAGTGTGTGGGTGTACTCACATGAGTTGGAGGGAGGGGTAGAGGGAAAGGGAGGAGCAGACTCCCTGCTGAGCAGGAAGCTGGATGTGGGGCTCTATCCCTGGACCTGAAGATCATTACCTGATCTAAAGAGATGCTTAACCAACTGAGCCACCAAGGTGCCCAAAGAAACACAATTTAAATGTAAAAACAAAATTGATTTAAAGGAAGAAGTTGGGCAAAGATATACCATGCTTATGCTAATAAAAAGGAAGCCAGAGTGGCTATGTTCGTATTAGACAAAGTATATTTCAGAGCAAAACTATTCGTGCAAATAAAGTCATCTTACTACAATTGAAAAGGTTAATTTGATGAGGGAACAGAAGGCAAGCTGAGGACAAAGCAGAAGCTGACACCCACAGCCCTCCCCCTGCCATGGGATATATGTGACATTCTTCATGCACTCCTGGCTGCCCTAACACTAGGGAAGGAAAAATAAGAAGTCACCTTAAGAGATAATAATCCTGCAAGACATGAGTCTCCCTCAGTTTACAAATGTACTAGGGATCTACAAGAACAAAGCACTTCTATCAATAACTTACCTTCCAGAAGGAAACGTAGATACAGTTAGGGATCCTTATAATTTGCAGCCCACTGACAGATACTTGAAGTGGGCAGAATATAGTGTTCCTCCAGGAAGCGCCCAACTATCTTCATGTTAATACCTTGCTAGAGGGAAAAACAACTACAATGACAAGGCCTCCTGTATCTTGTGAATCTTCTTCTTCTTCTTCTTTTTTAATTTATTTGACAGAGAGAAATCACAACTAGGCAGAGAGGCAGGCAGAGAGAGAGGAGGAAGCAGGCTCCCTGCGGAGCAGAGAGCCTGATGTGAGGCTCTATCCCAGGACCCTGGGATCATGACCTGAGCTGAAAGCAGAGGCTTTAACCCACTGAGCCACACAGGCGCCCCGTGAATCTTCTTAAACATATGAAAATCCTTTTGAAAACCTCCCATTCCCTTACCACCCCCAACCCCATAGTATATAATTAGCCAGCAGCTTTTTATGCCCACAGGTCCTGTCCCCATGCTTTAATAAACCACCATTTTGCTTTAATAAACCACCATTTTGCACCAAAGTTGTCTCAAGAATTCTTTCTGGGTCGTAGGCTCTGGACTCCACCCCACTGAGCCACACCTATATTTCAAAACCACATCAAATTCATTAAGAGGTGATTAAAAACGAGAAACATTTATTTACTTGTGAACATAGTTTCAAAAAACACAAAACAAAACCTGATAGAATTGTAAGGATAAATAGACAAGTCCACAGTGGGAATTAGATATTTCAATATTCCCCTCTAAGTAAATGATATAACAGACAAAACCAGATAGAGAAGACTTAAACAACACAATCAACCTAATAAATTCTTTAGAATATCGCTTTCAACATTAGCAAAATACAGTCTTTTTAAGTGTACACAATACATTTAATAGGATATTATTTTATGCCATAAAACAACTCTAAATATGTGTTAAAAGACTCATGGTGTGCATTATATGTACAAAGGAATTAAATTAGAAATCAATGACAGAAAGCTATCTAAAATATCCTAATATATATTGACTAAATAACACATTTCTCAATAACCCATGGATCCAATAAGAAATCAGAGAACTAGAAATTATATTAAATGCAAAATAAGCAAGAGAAGGAAATGAAATAGATAAAACAGGGGCACCTGGGTGGCTCAGTGAGTTGAGCCTCTGCCTTCGGCTCGGGTCATGATCCCGGAGTCCTGGGATCGAGCCCCGCGTCGGGCTCTCTGCTCCGTGGGGAGCCTGCTTCCTCCTCTCTCTCTGCCTACTTGTGAGCTCTGTCTGTCAAATAAATAAATAAAATTTAAAAAAGAGAAATAGATAAAACAAAAAAGTCAGTAGAGAGAAATATAATACAGAATATCAATAAACCCAAAAGGTGATTTTCAAAGAAAATCAATAAAATCACAAAAACTCTAGACAGCTAAGCCAGAAAAAAAGAAAAGATTCAAGAAGTCAAGAAAAGAGTCAAACTGCCAGTATCAGGAATGAAAAAAGGAACACCATTACAGATTCTACATAGTAAAAAAGTAATAATAAAGGACTATTATAAAAAAATCTTTATGCCTGGGTGCCTGAGTGGCACAATCGGTTAACTGTCTGATTCTTGGTTTGGGCTCAGGTTGTGATCTCATAGTCAGGAGATCAAGCCCTGCTTTGGACTCCTCATTCAGCCAGGAGTCTGCTTGAGAATTTCTCTCCCTCTCTCTCTACCCCTCTTGCTTGTTCTCTCTCTCTCAAATAAATAAATCTTTAAAAAAAAAAAAAAAAACTTCATGTCAATGAATTTGACAACAGCATAAAGTGGTCAAATTCCCTGAAAGGCACTAAATACCTAGGCACAATCCGAAAGAAACAGCATCAAGAGGTATTTATCAGCTAAAGAAACTACTACTTTCACTACCTTCTACATCCTACAGTGAGAGGAGCTCTGTTGTAAAGGAATTAAAAGTAACCAGACAAGCCTGAAGGAATTTACTAAGGAATATCTAAAGAACTGTCAAAAAGCAACATAAGAGGGGCGGCTGCGTGGCTCAGTCAGTAAGCATCTGCCTTGGACTCAGGTCATGATCCCAGGGTTCTGGGTTCAAGCCCCGTGTCAGGCTCCCTGCTCAGTAGGAAGCCTGCTTCTCCCTTTCCTACTCCCCCTGCTTGTGTTCCTCTCTCACTGTCTCTCTCTCTCTCTGTCAAATAAGTAAGATCTTTGGCGAAAAAAAAAAAAAAAAAAGCAACATAAGAACACAGACAGCTCAGTTAAAAAAATAAGCAAAGGATGTTCACAGTAACTTTACCAAAGAAGATATGGAGATAGCAAGTAAACACATTAAAAAATGTTCACCATCGTTAGTCATTAGGGAAATGCAAAATAAGACCACAGTGAGATACACCTATGTGTTTATTTCAATGGCTAAAATTAAAAAGTCTAATCATAGCAAATGTTGACAAGGATGATTCTCATTCTCATATATCCCTAGTGAGAATGTAAAATGCTCTAGCCAATTAGGTTTACGAAGTGACAGTTTCTTAAAAAGTTAAATATATCCTACCATATGGTATATAGATCCCTCCATTTCACAAGTAGGTATTTACCCAAAAGAAGAGAACACATATGTCCATGCAAAGACTCATACACAAATGTTCACAGCAGCTTTATTTGTAGTAGCCAAAAGTAGAAACAATCACAGGTTAAACAGCAGGTGAGTGGGTAAACACACATAGCCTGTCTATACTCCAGGAACCTCCACAGCAGGAAAACAAAGGAACTATTGATCATGGAACTACATGGATGAATCTCAATAATGCTAAGAAAAAGAATCCAGACACAAAAAGTCTCTATGCTGTATGTTTTTGGTTTTTTTTTTTACAAATAAAATTCTAGAAAACAGACTATCTCTAGCAACAAGCAAGCAAATCAGTTGTCTCCTCAGAACTTGGAAAGCAGGGAGAAGGAGCAGGGATTGATTATAAAGGAGCACAGCAACACTTTGGGGCATGTATATATTCATTGCCTTGACTGGTGTGTGATCATGTCAAAACTTACCAAGCCGTACACTTTAAATATTTGCAGTGTATTGTGCATCAATTACACTGTAAGGAAGCTGTGAATTTCTTTTTTCAAAAAAGGAAACTTGGGCATATTTTTGGCTCCACTTTTGGGATATGGGTCCACACTACATGCATGACTCTGTAAGAGACTTGTTATTTCAGAAGTGCAATGATTGGAGAATGGCAGTGTGGTGTATAATGATGAAATAATTGTTATGTCACCTCATAATACAGTGGAGAAAAGAGAGTGGATTCACGTAGCAGAAGTAACTTTTATCAAAGGAGGGTAGTAGCTCTTTTATGTTTTGGTATTCTTGGAGAATTGAAAAGATTTAATTCTCCGTTCCCACCCCCACCCCCACTGCAAGGGTGCATTTAACAGCCTAGCAGCCAGTGTTTATTTACACTGTGATTTCCTCTCTCACATTCTATTTCCCCACATAGAAGGCAGGACATAACTGAAGCTGGGAAACCAATGGAAGACTGATAAAGAACTTTTGGGGGATCCTCCAAATGTTGCTTCACATTACCTGCTACCTGTCATGTGTACTTGCTATCTTTCAAGTACCTATAATGTACATATGACAGAGGCACATAAACGACAAGTTTCAGCCTTTCTAATTAGCTCAAAGATAGATGTATAAATAATCTTAATTGAGATGAGACTCAAGAGCTCTTGGGGCTCAGTACTGTTAGAAATAGAGTTGAGGAGAGGCCTTTGTACCCAATAAATCATGCCAGATTAGCAAATTTGTGGGCAGATTTAAGTTACTTTAGGGCAGGAAATCTGTGCCTTATTTCTTTTATTTCTTAACCATTTCCATTTCTAATGGACTCTGTTCCCCTGATTTTTCCTATTTCCCAGATTTTCTTAAGAAATCTCCTTTAGTAAATACCAAACTTATTTAAAGAGAAACAGTAAAAATACGATTTTATTTTCACATTTAGTAGGAATATTTTGGGAGACCATCAAAGCCTCAGGTTTGAAAGGTATATGTCATAGTAGCTGTTTATTCATTCAGCTACTCAGTTAACAAATATGGTCTACACTTTTATTAAATGACATTTTTATATAACCAGTCTTTTACTGATGGATATTTAAGTTGTTTCCAATTTTTATTATTACAAAAAAATTACAAAAGGCATATGTATGTGTCTGTGAATGTATAACCTTTGTCTGTGCAACTTTTTCCATTAGACATATTCCCAAAAGTGGAATCACTGGATCAGTGATATAAATATTTTATTTTTAAAAAATATTTTAAATGTGTATAGATATTGCCAATTTTATTTTCTGCATTGAGTGGATTTAGCTGTGGATTTTGTCTTTGGCTAGAGTATTTCTGCAGAAACATAGTCTGAAGCCAGATTACAGGAATGCAGGGAAGGGAAGAAGAGGAGGCAGCCAGTGGAAACAACTCTTTTCAGAAATTTGGTGATGATCCTGGAGTATAAGGGCCCTTACCTCTCTCCTGATGAAAAAAACTTTGCTGGACAGTCTCAGATTCTGAGTCCCCATAGGAATAATCTGAGGCCTTTGTCAGGATATTGTGACTGAATTAGAGCTCATGTTCTCCTTCTGCCCAATCTGTATCTCTTCATCCTCCTAGAGGTGTTGGTCTTCAAGTTCCCACACTAATCTCCATCTCAGTCTTTTTCTCAGGCTTCACACAGCTGCCAATGTAGTATTCTATACCAAGTAAATTATGCCTTTAAAAAATAAAATATAAATCAATCCTTTTTTAGACTATTAAAACCCAGGAGAATTCTTCACAATAGGCCTGCCCTATTAGAACTCAAAAAGAATTTCTTCAAATGAAGGGAAATGATCACATATGGAAGCACAGATTTTTCAAGAAGAAATGAAGAACACCAGAAAGGATATACGGGTGAGTGGACATAAAAGTGAGCTTAAAAAAAAAAAAAAAGGACAGTAAAGTAACAGTGCCTCATGGGGCTTACAATATATGTAGAAGTAAAATATATGACAACAATAGCAAAAGGCAGAGTGAGTGGTAAAAATAACATTTGTGAGATCAAGGTAAACTGTAATTAATTGTGGTACATGTAACCAATGCAGCCATTAAAAATAGACAAAAAGCTAAAAGTCCAGTTGAAGAAATACAGTGAATAATAATAAATATTTTCTGATTCAAAAGAAGTAAGGACGAGCAAAAGATCAAAGAACAGATTAGATGATTAAAATCAAATAGCCAATGGAAGAGCTAATCTTAACTATGTCAGTAATTATATTTGATGTAAATGGGCTAAACATCCCAGTTAAAAGAGATTATCAGAATGGACTAATACACATGGACTATCAGAATGGGCTAACACACGTTCTCTATGGATTGGCCTCAAAATAGTGAGACACTTTGTAGGGTTTTAAAATTGTCCCTACAGTGGAATTAGCTGCATGAATCTTGTCTATAGAGTGTTCACATATACACATGCTTGTGTGCACACATGAATCTATGTGCTATTTAAAGAGCTATGCTTCACAAATAAAGGGTAAGAGTGTTGAAAGTAAAACAATGGGAAATAATATGTCATGCTTGACCCTTGAGGGATCCTGTGACTATTCTAGATTTCCAAAGGTGAGATTTCCTCATTGGGTTTGAGGAAGAAGGAGAAACAGAAATTAAAGGAGAAAACAAAATAAAAGGTGGGAGGACTAGAAAATAGAAGAGAAAGGGCAGAAATGGAGAAGAGGAAGAAGGAAGAGAGGAAGGATCTGGGCATCTAAAGGGGGAAAATAGTAGAGAGAGGAGAAGGTAAGCAATAGGAAAAATAGGGCAAATCAGATGGGAAAAAAATTGCTACCACAAATTTTTCAAGTAATTTTTCTTTGGGCCCCAAATTTCTGGCACACGCCGCTCTCAATTCTTGACAGTCCTTTCTAGTATGAACCATTCCCTAACCTGTTCCTTTTCATTTTTCTATACATCGCATTTTCCAATGTCTTTCTTTTTTTTTTTTTTTTAATATCAGGAAAAGGGCCTCTGCTGGGTTAGGAAATAGAGCAAAATGCTTTCAGTGTGTCAGTGCCACTACTTACTTCAATTACCTGCATTCTCCTTAGCCACTCCCTGGGATGCTAAGGACTCCATTCCAGACCACAGAGCCAACTCTGTCCTCTGAGGGAGTGATTTAATAGGTGACTTCTCCACTAGAGGGATTTTGAAACAAATTTTATGAGAGATTTTGTGCTTGAAATGACTATGAGACTAGAAACACTGGCAGCACAAAGCTGTAGAAATATTTGGCAGAACAGGGGAGTCTCAATAAGGCCTTAGGTGAGATTTTTTTTTTTTTTAAGATTTTATTTATTTATTTGACAGAGAGAGAGATCACAAGTAGGCAGAGAGGCAGGCAGAGAGAGAGGAGGAAGCAGGCTTCCTGCAGAGCAGAGAGCCCGATGTGGGGCTCGATCCCAGGACCCTGAGATCATGACCCGAGCCGAAGGCAGCGGCTTAATCCACTGAGCCACCCAGGCGCCCCCTTAGGTGAGATTTTTTAAAAAAATAATTAACATTTCTATGGAAGGAGAGAAATTGTTTGTTTCAAATTTTTTATTACTAGATTGGCCTTAAAACAGAGAAGGCACTTTGTAGGATTTTAAAATTATCCTTACAATGGAATTATCTGCATGAATTTTGCCTATAAAGTATTCAACACTAGCGGATTCCAAAGGACTCAGCATTTTCTTAACAGTGACTAGACCATGCTGCAACTTACTGTTTCCCCCCCAAAATATATATAAATATTGCCCAAAGGTTTTGAAGTTGGAAATAGCAAATACACCATGCACTTTTCCTACAGTGCTCCCCACACAGCCAACTTTAATAACTTAGCATGACACTCTTTTCTCTGGTTTCCTTGAATCCTTCCCTATGTATGTATCGTCTGGATGGCTCCACCTGTCCTACAGAGTTGGTATGCAATTCTTTAGTTTTTGTGTTTTTGTGCATGCGTGTGCACGCATGCTATAGTCTCCTTCAGCATTCTGGAACGCTGGTGGATTCTTTCTTATAATAAAACTAATGTGTTTCATTTGTCAGAAGAAAAATGCATCAAGTAAAATACATAGAAATATTGTGACATGTAGTTACCCAAATATTTTTTTAATTTATAATATTATGGAATTTGCTTCTTTATATGTTCACTAAAAAAAAATCTACCAGTGGGTTTTTATAAAAATTACCTGATTCAAACACAGCAACGAGTAATAAATAATTCATTTGTATGTCCAATTATAACATGATATATGATCTGATAATTTATACTGTTGACAGTCACAGATACCACTGCTAATTTTTTTTCCCATCCAAGTGAACCCTAAGTTAAAAATCTTAAAAGGAGGGATCATGAAATTTGGATCCTCCTGGTTTTTAGCAAAAGCAATTGATAGACCAGATAGAATAGAAGAAAGTTAAGTAATTGTTTTCTCTATGGCATAAGAATTCCCCGTAATAGGAAATAGTTAAAAAATTTGAAGCTCAATATTAAAGGTTAGTATAAACTATTAATAAGATTAACATTCATAATATATTTGAGGCCTCTGTTGCCTTTTATCATCTTTATCTTGTTTTTAGACTGAAGGCAGGCCTTTGCCTTCCAAAGTTGTGGTCTTATTAATAGCAGCAGAATCTTGATGTGGAACATACTTTGTGATTTGTGGGTATCTGGAATATAACAATAAAAATGACATATATCCAAATAAATTTGGCTATGTAGTTCTATAGTTTAAAAAAATTCTTTCTCTTCCTTGTCCTGGAACAACAGCTTCTCTGTTTGAATTCCTGTCTAGACCAATGGGGATTGGATGCAACAATCCCTAGAATGTGAGGTCTTCTCTGCTGAGTGTAAATAATCAGGTCTCAGGAGATGGATCTCTGGTGCTGGGGTTTTATCTGACCTGGGCCTTTTTAAGAGCAACCAAGGGATTGGAAACCTCAGACAAAGTGCAGGGCCTAGGTGAGACCTGCTCTGACACCCTATTCCCTTTCCTGCTTGAGTAAATTGCTTCTAAGGAAACACCTTCCAGATTGTGAAATTGGCCTTTTCTATCCATCATTCAGACATAAAATTTAACCAGTGGAAAAGGAGGGAGCTGTGAAGAACTTTGAGAATGTCTGACTAGCAAGATAGAGTTGTACAAAGCAGGGATCATAGCCCTTTAAGGAAAAAAAAAAAAAAGGCCTCTCAGAAGGAAGAAATTCAGAAGAGGGTATAATAAAGTAACCAAACAAGTCTTGTCAAGTTTTAAAAAGTACAATTTAGAAAATGAATGGTTAGAAATTCAGTGGAGCATGTTCATCAGCAAAATGCTGTAATGTTTGAAACAGTATCCTCTGTTGGAGCCAGGTAGGGGCCTATCATTACTGGTCTAGCAGGGCATACTTCCTTAGCTATATTAATTCTCTTTAAAATAATTTGTTTTCCACTTTGGCTTTTCTTTCCCTGTTAAAACCGAACAAATAGTAAATGGAAAATGAGCAGATTAAATTAATTTTCTTTATCTGGGAGAAAAGTTATTAGATGTTAGGCAGTTCTAGCCATAATAAATAGCATATGTGATATGGGGAATTTTATATGATTACTGGTATGTTTCATAATCTTCCAAGAAGAAGCTGACTCTCAAACTATAAAATATGTACTTTTAATAAGCCATTTGGGAAGATCTGTTGGAAGTATTTGTTGAGTTGACTGGGGTGACACTTGTGTAGTTGATTGACATCCAGGGTAGCCTTGCCAAGGAAACCACATTTTACCACCCCCCGGAAGTCTTCATGAGCCTGTGCGCTCCTTGCTAGCCCAGTTGATCCTGAAGGAGACCCCTGCGTAGACTAGAGCAGCCCCCTGAGCTCCCAGGTCACAGGCTCACCAGGGGCACACAGGGTTCTGGAAGCAGGGCAGCACAGTTATCTACAACACAGCATTAGCAGGTATTGTGCATGCCGACATGGATGGCTCTCTTGGGTCAGAGACCCCAGAAAGGCAGGAGGAACAAGGGTCATCCCTTGTTCATGGCTTTTCCAATACAGCATCACCTCTCTCTACCACTTTGCTTGAGTGAGTACTTGGACGATATGTGATCCTACCCTTAACGCCGGTCTCCCAGGGGGCTTTTACTCAGATGTCTTCGTTTCTATACAGGAATTGAAAAGTTCTTTGTGACAGAGAAGAAGAGAAGCAGCTTTGCCAGTCCTGGCTAGTCTCTTGCCTCCCGTGATGCCCACTATGTAGATCTGGAAATCCCACCCCAGAAACCCTTCCTAGCCAGGACGGTGTTTGTTCTCTACTGGAGGCTGCATGCCAGCTCTGAGTTATTCACATCTGGGTCAGATACCTGGGCCTCGAACAGTGTCTTGACCTGCAGCTCCTGCGTGTGATTCGTGAGTGGAGAGGACATGCCCAGCATGTGTGTACAGAGTCGTGCGTGAGTCATCCTTTTCTCGTGTGCTGATTGGGCCTTGTCTTGCTGAGCACCACTTAGAGTTTTTGTTGGTGGGTCATGTTGCCTTCCGTGGAAGCACGTGACGTGCTTAAGGCTCACATATCCAAGCAACGTGGCCTCTCTTCACTGCGGCAGCTGAGCCTCTTACATTTCAGTGACTCTCCCAGTGCTGAAAAACAAGCCCTTCTGCAGGGCCTGTGTCCTCAGAGCAGGGCGCTTGCCTGCTTGCTGGGCTAGGCTGAGACCACGGAGGGAATGAATAGAATCCGGGTGGCATTGTTACTGGCCTTGGCACAGGCCCTCTGTGTAATGTGATAATCCCAGCCCGCCAGCCTCGGGGAGGAGGCCGCTGGCATACCTTCCTCAGGAATCAACTTCTGACCTCCTGGCTTTTCTACCCCTGTCCCCAAAACCAATTTTGCTTAAAATGCTAGTGGCACTGTCATAAATTATCCTTTAGTTAAGGGGTTTGGCTCCTGTGTGAGTTACTGTGGTTTGAAAAGAAGAAGCAAAGAGAAAAAATTGGAACATCTTGGTTTAGCCAAGACCCGGCGCATAACCCCGGAGAAGTCAAAGCAGGCTGGAGAAGGAAACTTGCGAGGGCAGGGAGAAGGCTTTTCCTCCCGTGCTGTCTGAAGCTGTAGGCTCATGACTAGCCGATTGGATAGTTTTTTAGAAGTTTCTGCACCTGAATTTCTCTGGGGAGTACGCTGAGAAGAATATGCCTTTTGACAATAGTTCTGGAGCCCTGTTTTTTTCGTACATGTCGGAGGGATTCTGGAGAGTGGTGGAGCTGCTTCTCCGATGGTCGATAGGCTGGGGAGTAGCGCCTCCGAGGCAGAGGTTTCAGAGGCCAGAGATCCTGTGTCTGCAAGCAGTGGGGGGAACACGATTGCCTGCAAGGGTTCGCCAGAGGAGCACGCCTAACTTGCACCGTGACTTGGGTTGGCAGCAAAAGTGGACTACTTTTGTTTGGGATTTTGGGGTGTTTCTGTGTGCTGTCACTGGCTGTTTAGTAGCAAAACCAAAATTAACCTAACTGCCCAATGTACCTTAATGGTTTACTATTAGCCCCATCATTTCATCCCTCTTTTCAGGAAAATAAGTCTCTTTTAAATTAAAATACATCTGGGGTACCTGGGTGGCTCTGTTGGTTGAGTGTCTGAGTCTTGATCTAAACTCAGGGCTTGATCTCAGGGTTGTGAGTTCGAGCCCTGAGTCAGGCCCTGTGCTGGGTGTGGAACATACTTTAAAAAAATAAATGAATTAATTAAGTAAAATAAAAATGCTCAGTTTTTCAAAAGCTTTTCCTCCCCATTTCTCTCCTTTCAGTGGTCTCTGGTTGTGCTGCCATAGGGAGGACATGGACCTGGACCTGTGGCCTCTGGCTTGCCCTGGAGTGTAGTAGCTATTAGCAGCCATCACCTAGGCACTGGCCCCTGCCCCCTGGATGGCGTTTTTGGTTGTTTTTTTTTTCTTTAAATATTTTATTTATTTATCATAGAGAGAGCACACACAAGCAGTGGGGGCAACGGGCAGAGGGAGAGCAGACTCCCCAGTGAGCAGGGAGCCCGATGTGGGTCTTGATCCCAGGACCCCAAGATCATGACCTGTGCTGAAGGCGGACACTTGACTGTAACTGAGCCATGCAGGCTCCCTGGATGGTGGTATTCTTACTGGCTCTATAATTGTAGCTGGTAAGTGTATGACTTCTTTTGGCTTAGGAAGTCCCCGTGGGGCTGCAGCTGCCTTCTCCTTGTGGATTTGGCCTTCCTGTAGCTCTCCCTGGCTACAGAGCATCACCGTCATGTGTCAGCCCTATCTGCCTTTTCAAGGTCACCTAGCCTTGCTCTGTTGATGTGCCAGATCCACTCTCTCCCACTTTAGCCTTTGTGTACCCTGGGGGTTGACATCAGCTTGAGAACAAGGCTCAGGGCTTCTTCATGATGCCCTACATTGTTGGGATCCAGCCGAGGTGGGTGTTTGGCAGCCTGACAGACACCCTGACTTCCAGGGTCCCACTCAGGTCTCCGATCCTTGGGAATAAAGCTCAAGGAGGGACAGTCAAAAAAGGCATGCCCACTTGCTGCTCTTTCCCACCTTGGTTTCCCTTTATTTTCCTCAGGAAAGAGATAAAGGAATAGGATTTTCTTTTACCTCCTTCTTTCTCTTTACCCTTGTTAAGCCTTAAACTACAGATATCATCTCTGTAATACCACAGAAGTCAATTAGCTGGACCCTCCTGGGCTGCTTTTGATATGCCAAAGTGTAGACAGGAATTTAGCAATGCCTGTCTTTCTACAAGGCCTGATTTTAAAGCCTAAAATCTCCCTAGGAAATGAGATTGGAGCTGTCTCCTGTCAGGGAGTGATAATTTCTCAAAAGCTTGACCTCCATGATGAGAAAGTGCCATGAAATATGCATTAAAAGAAAAAGTAAAAATCATCGGTTTAATATTTGCTCAAATATTTTCAGTATTTAAACCTCATGTGGCCAGGACTGCCACACTGCACATCTCCTGGGGGCTGAGATTGGTGTTCCCTGGAATAGTGCTACCTGGCATTGTCATCTGTTCTTACTTTAAATGCGTGTGTCTGTCTGGTGGAGACGTAAGTGAAAGAAGAGGGTGCTGGGAGATAGAAAATCTTTCTAGAATGAAGTGTCAATCAAATTCTTCTCCATGATTTTTTTAAGTGTTTGCTTGTGTAATGGGATAATAATCAGGAAAGCGTTTCATTCAAGTTAAAAAAGCACTAATAAACTCTAGGTGAAATATATTTTGACTCTCTGTTCTTTGGCTTCCTTCACCAAGAAGCTTCTACTTGGCACCAGATACTACGGATGTTTTGTGTTTAATCTTTCAACTCTGCCTGTGCTTCAAGGAGAAGCTCATGTTGCTTCTGTTTCTGTACTCTGCCTGGGTAGACAGTCTGTGCTCTAGGCTTCCTTTGGTTGTTTTCCTTGACAGTTTAAAATGAATATAAAAATAAATGACATGCTGAATTGTACCCTATGAGACAGTGAATTATGTCAGTTAAAGGTGCTATTTAAAAAAAAAAACATATCCACACACAATATTATTTTTTCTCATTAAAAAGGAAAAGGTCATATCACATAAGCTTCTCAGAATCTTGATTTCCTTGCTGAGCCACACACTGGAGAAATACGTTCAAATCAACTGGTTTATATCCTATGTATTCCTTTTAATGCTGTCAAATGCATTTTATGAATGTAATGACATTTTCAAGACTCCTCTTTTGATAAACATTCACTTTGTTTCTATTTTTTCTCACTAGAATTATTCTTTATTTCAATACTTTTAAATATAATCCTTTACATCTTAATGCTATTATTTCTATAGAATAAATTCATAACATTGGGATTATGTGGATTATGGTATATATATTTTCAACTTAATGAATATTGCAGATTGCTTTCCCAAAAAAAGTCCATTAATTCACATTTCCACAAGCTATATAGTAGAATATTCCCTGAATCCTTACCAAAAATGGGTATTCTAAGTCTTTATTTTTTACAGTCTGTTGGCTGTAAATTATCACTGTTGCCTTAACAGGGTTGGATGCTTTTTGGCATTTGGCTTTCAATTGACTCTTTCATATCGATTACCCCAACATCTACCAGGTTATTTGCCTTTCTTTTGTTAATTTATAAGACCTATTTGTATACTAAAGATAATAAGCATTTGCCTATCACATGTGTTGTAAATATTTTTTCCAGTGTGGTCCCTTTTGTAACAAAATTTTAAATTTTGAGTATTTAAATACATCTGTACTTTTTTTTTTCTTAGTGTGTCTGAGTTCCCAGAATTGGTGAAACAGTCTCTCCTGCCTCTAGGATTGTACATAAAGAATTTTGAATGGTTTTCATTGTTTTTTTATACATAAGTCTTTAATCCATCTGGAATTTATTTTTGCATTTGGCATGACTTAAGGGTCCAACTTAATTTTTTTCCAGATGGATAACCAGTTGTTCAGGCTCCATTTATGAAATATATGACCTCTTCCAACTGAATGAAATACTGCTTTAGTCTTAAATTAAACTCCAGTTTCTATTAGGTTTTATTTCTCTTCACTCTCTTTTATTCCACTAACTTACTTGCCTATTCCTGTGCCACTATTATTTTTGATAGGCAAGTCCTCCCTTCAGTAGTCTTAGTGACCAAAGAGAAGTGTAGGGAAGAACATCCAACAGGTTGCTTAATTAGTTCATGAGAGGTGAGATGAAGAAGTAATGGAGAGGTTATACAGGGTAAAGATACAAAGGGCAGAGAGAAGGGAAAGGGGGGAATAAAAGACTTCAGGATAAAAACTGTCCATGAAAAAAATAACATGTAAAATAAAATCCCACCTACCTCTTTTTTTCCTCCCATTCCATAGAGAATGAAGTTGTGAATATTAGCAGTGAGATATATTACCACTGTCACGATCATGTCCAAATGAGCATCATTGTGTTACTGCCAACTGCCGTGCTTGGTAAAACCTGTGAGAAAGTGACTGAAACCTCTTGCCTATGAGGAGCATTGAAGTGAGTTTGAACTGCGAATTCAGAGATGAATGTAGCTGATAAAAATGGCCCTCTGGAAGGTGAATCTTCTTTTCTACAAAATGATCAGCCATACTAAATTATTAACACCAGAACTGGGCATTGTTTTGGAAGGTTGAATGTCATGATAGATCCAGCTCATTATTGCACATTTGTTTTGCCCTCTTTATTTAAATAGCTAAGTGCACAAAGAGAAAATTGTTTCAATTTGAAAAAGCTTAGATTTTCCCCTCAAGTGAAAGGATTCTTTCTGCCTCAGGAGTTTTTATGTACACCAGCTCTCCCAAGAGTCTCTCCATCTGCTCATTCTTTCTCCCGGACTCAGTTAGTGTTCTGTGTTAAGAGTACAGATTTACAGGGGCGCCTGGGTGGCTCAGTGGATTAAGCCGCTGCCTTCGGCTCGGGTCATGATCTCAGGGTCCTGGGATCGAGCCCCGCGTCGGGCTCTCTGCTCCGCAGGGAGCCTGCTTCCTCCTCTCTCTCTGCCTGCCTCTCTGCCTACTTGTGATCTCTCTCTCTGTCAAATAAATAAAATAAAATCTTTAAAAAAAAAAAAGTACAGATTTACATAATTGGCTATTCCTTATTGGAAAGGATGTATTTTAACCCATTTGGGGAAGCATACATTAAAAAAAAAAAAAGCCACACTGTAGATATTTGGGGGAGCCTCATTGTTTATTTATTTACTTTTACATTCTTTCTTGTTTTCTATTTCAGGTGCTTTTTTAGTCTGTATGGTTTTTCCCCCCTTACTTAGTTAACTTTGATTGTATTCTTTATGAAACTGTTATAGACCTGTTATGGTCTTGTCAATGAGAATATATCATTAGAATCCTTAACCTAAGGCATAGATATTGTGTTAAAGGAGTGGTGTGGGAAAATTTAATGAAGTCATTTCAGTAAAGCAACTAGAAGTCATTTTGTTTGTGAACCTTAATTGGGGAAATGGGAGTTATTTGTAGAAACAAGATGATACAGAAAAATCCAAACGCCCACTTTCTCTTTAGGATGTTTACCTTCCTCCTATTAGGGTGGTTTATGTATAATTCTCCTTGAACAAAATGAGATAATATAGATTATATTTCTTTATAATTCTATTTTTGAATGTTTAAATTAGAATCATTGGCAGGATTTGCATGAACTCGAGCTCTGGATTATTAATGTGAAAAAAATGTTAAGAATGGTATATGGGATGAAGGTTTCAAATTATATACATTTTGTTTTTGAGTAAAGTTGCCACTCCCTCTGAAACTACATCAAAAGATGTATTTCAACCCCCCTTGTCCAGCTCTTCTGTGGGATTTTTAGATAAAGGCCTCTTAATTGGTTGTCAGCGAGTAACACCTCATTGTTTTCCAGCCATATGATGTGGAGAAATAAGACCTAAACAACACAATATAATATTGTTGGAAATTTTCTTATAGAGACAAACTTTGATTCCACATCTGTAGACCTGATAGTAAGGGAAAAGATTCCCCTCCCCTTCCTCTCATCATTTTTCTAAAGCTGGTCTCAATTCAAGGTAAAAAGAAAGTTCTAAAATTTAAGATTATTTTAATATCAAAGGGAGGCAGTGAAAACTGCATTTTCACCAAAATTATAGGATCATGTCTTCTTTTTAAATTAAGCTTAAAAAGCCAATCCCACATTTTAGTATAGAAGCTCACAAAGGGTAGGGCCAATGGTTAGTTAGCCAGGGGCATTAATAATGCAGTGTTAATTAGACCTTGTTAATATTTTAATAGAAAAATAGCATTATTATGAGTTGAAAGAAGAAAATGTATTTCTAAAAATCTTAAAAATAAAAAATTCAAAATTAAAAGCAACCTTTTAAATTTAGATCAACAAAAAAAACTTTTTTAGTGAGAAAAAGGGCTACACAGTAAGAACATATTTCTGAAATTAGTATCCAATATTTTTTCTCCAATATTTCCCATCTCTGTCCTTTTGTTTTCAGTGTGATAGTTGGCCAGGATCATTGTTTTTTAGATACTTTTTCAACTGAAAATTCCAAAGACCCAAGATTTAAGGTAAACAGGTGGTGTGTATTTGAGGAGAATAGAGGTTTCTTTGGAAAACAGAAAAGATTTCCTTGGTCTAAAGAAGAGAGAGACTCTGCCATCCTGGACAGAGTTGGCCCTGGATCCTGCTTCCTGGATAGACCCATGAAGGTAACGAAATATCAGATGGACTGGGAGACCTGAGAGAAGAGTTTGAAATCCACTGTGGTGACATTCCAGTATGATTCTAAATGGTCATTTCTGAACAGAAGCACCAGAATTGTCCCCATGTCTTAAAGGAAAGATTCTTTGGAAGTAGTGGAGAAGACCCAGTCTTAAAAATTTTAAAAACCAGAAAGACAGAAAAGAGGGTTGCCTAAAGTACTTCAGGGATCAGAGTGAGTATCCAAGAAGAAAATAGATCAGTACATACCTGTGTAGACAGAAGTCTTCAAGAATCAGAAGAATGTTACCACACCTTCATACTTGGTCAGTCCCCTAGAACTTAGATCCAGTGCCAAAGATGAGAGGGAAGAGGACACAACATACTGATGGAAATGAGCTTCTGTCATCTGATATGGCAGTTCAAAACAGAAATTCAGTTGATTTATAGAAATTGAAGTGATAATATCTCACTTAAGAGTGTGGATTGAGATTCATAGTCACTACATTGAAAACAGTAGAGGGAAGGATGAGTATCTTATCAGTGGACTTCTTCCACTTTTTACCTTTAACTGCAACTAGTGAAGGAAAATTCCTCTTTATCTGACAAGAATGTAATTTTCTTTGGTGGCTGTTTCTTTTTCTTCTTTTCTCTTTTCTTTCTTTCTTTTTTTTTTTAAGAGAGAGAGAGAGAAAGAGATTGCATGTGTGAGTGGGGGGAGGGGCAGAGGAAGAGGGAGAGAGAGAGAATCTCAAGCAGTCTCCATACTGCATGTGGAGCCTAATGTGGGGCTTGATGTCTTGACCCTGACACTATGAACTGAGCCAAAATCAGGTGTCCGATGCTTAACCAACTGGGCCACCCAGGTGCTCCGATGGCTATTTTAAAACATGGCCAAAATCCATGGAATGGCAAGTATTAAAAAGAGCTCCTAAGTGCAGTCTCCATGTTCTGCTGTGAGATAATCTGCAGTGGAAAGCCTACCTACAGTGAAGTGTCAACATTTTTTCTTCTCTTTCACTTTCTTTGTTCTGTTTTCTTATATATTAAAGATGTCTTCTGTTTTATTGACTAGAAAATAGTACTATATTAATATTTATTTTTGCTATGATGTAGGCTGTGTAGTACTTTAAAATGCTGGCTTTAGTTTACTTCTCTAGTTAAATTTCTTTGTATCCTTTGTTTTTTTCTCATTACCTTAAAGCTCTAGTATCATTAAAATTATCTTTTTTCTTTTTCTTTTAGAATTCTTTTTACTTTGCCTGATGTTATTAACTTCAATAGCAGTCCTTTCTCCTTTCTGGTTTTGTGTTTTGATGTATTGTTAGTTTTTATCCTTTATCTTAAATTTTGTTTTGCTATCTTATATTAATTTTCCTTCCAAAATGTTTTATTGTGCTAGCATATATGCTTTTTCTTGGCTTTAAGATTTAATCCTCTTACTCCTCTACCTTTTCTATATTCTGTTGCTTTATTTTTACTTCCTTTATCTTGAGGGAAGTGTGACTTATTTTCTGAATAGCAAACAAGAAGCAGCATTCAAAGCATGGTAGTGGTGGAGTGGACCCACACACTGAACAGAGAAGTCTGGAAGATTATAGTTGAAAGGAGGGTGAAATCATCTGGCCAAGTGCATGCTTGCTGATATTCATGTGCCATTTTCTCAAGTTAAAATTATTGTATCCTTGGCTTGTGATTTAGGATTTTTTAAAGTAACCAGTTATCTGTCTATCCATGAACTGGAGAAACCCTCGAACTGATTTTTGAGGAAAATGTTGGACCTGCACCTGGGTTGACCTTTGACTCACTTCCATTCTATAAAGGAGAGTACTGTATGTTTGATGGACTTTCCAATTCTCACAAAAGACTAGCAGTGCTAGCCTGAGAATGAAAACACACACCTTTCTTCTAGCTTCTTCCAAGAGCAATTTGAAAGTTTATGCTAAAATTTGAAATACAGAGCAATTCCACACTGAAGAATGAAGAATATATTCCATGGAAATACTCACGAAAGTGCTCAAGGATGTTAGTAAAACACTCTAAATCATAGATATAATTTGAAAACAATCTAAATGCTCACTTAGTAGGACATTTTAGTTTATTTAACTATATACTACATGTATGTTAAAAAGGAATAAGTTGGTTCTCTGGTTCAGCAGCATTCAAGATTGAATTTCTGGGGGGCCTGTCTCTGCTCTTACAAATAGAAGACATTCGGGGGGTACCTGGGGTGGCTCAGTCTGTTAAGCTTTTGACTCTTGATTTCGGTTAAGATCATGATCTCAGGGTTCTAGGATTAGGGCCCACATCAAGCTCTGTCCTGGGTATGGAGACTGCTTGGGATTCTCTCTGTCCCTTTCTCCTGAACCTGTCTTTAAGGGGAGAAAAAAAATGAAAGGAAGAAAGAAATGATTCAAAATATAGCCAGGAAAAAATATGTAGGAGTCAAAAATATAGGAAAAAAAGAAAAAGGAAGAAAGCCAAATTGTTAAGTGTATGTGATGACATGGTTGCCTTAGGAAGATTTCACTATAAGATCTATGACCAAACAATTGGTAATAACAATTTAAAAACACTTAGAAATAGTTTTACCTGTGAAACCTAATGTTATAGAAGTTGCCTAACAGATTAGTTCTTTTTTTAAGAGAAAAAAAAATGTAATGTAAATTTAGTAACAATCTAGGGAATAATGAGTACAAAAGGTCAGAATTCAAGTGTTGGTTAAACATATATAAGCCTTTTAAATATCACTTTAAATATTAGATAAGGATATTGGGAAAATGATGAAAGTGGTATAATTTTTAATCCTTTGAGTCTCTCTACAAATGCAGGCAAATAATCAGGATTATTGGAAGAAAAGAAGCACTACCCACAGTAAAACTAACAGACAAGGTATTCCTAAAACCACACTTTAGAGAAGGTAAGAGCAAATCATGACATTATATAATCTAGTGGTAGGCAGATAGAAAGAAGAAAAATCTGAGAGTATTTAAAATAATCAGTAGGGGGGCAACAGGGTGGCTCAGTGGGTTAAGCCTCTGCCTTCAGATCAGGTCATCTCAGGGTCCTGCGATTGAGCCCAGGATGGGACTCTGCTGGGCGGGGAGCTTGCTTCCCCCCTCTGTCTCTGCCTGCTTATCTGTGATCTCTCTCTCTCTCTGTCAAACAAATAAATAAAATCTTTAAAAAAAATAATAGGTATTCACTAGAAAACACTGTAGACCAATTTGAAAAAGGCAGCTAAAAATGGAAAAAGGTTTTATATATACCAACTTGAGGATGAGTGCAAGGGATATTGTAAGGTCTGAAAAGTCCAGAGCAGCACTATTCACTCTCAAAACAAAATACAAATCTATAGGAAACTGACAGGAATACAGTGTAAATTAGGCAGAACAGTGTCAGTATGAGCAGAAAGAAGTTTACATAGAAGTGGAAGAGAGGTGCAGAGCACAGAGATTGTCAGAAAGTTAGAGGTTGTAGCTTTTTAAAATATTTTTTTAAATTAAAAAAAAATTTTTAAGATCTTATTTATTTATGACAGAGAGACAGCTAGAGAGGGAAGACAAGCATGGGGAGTAGGAGAGGGGGAGGGAGAATCGAGCTTCCTGGTGAGCAAGGAGTCTGATGTGGGGCTCAATCCCAGGACTCTGGGACATTGACCTGAGCTGAAGGGAGATGCTTAACAGCTGAGCCACCCAGGCACCCCGAGGCTACAGCTTTTAACACTTTATTAAAACTACAAAGTGGAGGGGCACCTGGGTGGCTCAGTCAGTTGAGTGTCTGCCTTCTGCTCAGGTCATGACCCCAGGGTCCTGGGATTGAGCCCCAACATCGGATCCCTGCTCGATGGGAAGCCTGCTTCTCCCTCTCCTCCCTGATTGTGCTGTCTCCCGTTATCTCTTTCTCTCAAATAAATAAATAAAATATTAAAGAAAAAAAACAACAAAGCAGAATTGTATATAAGCAATGCTAGAAAAGCTCTTACAACCCATCCTTCCCTCCTGTAAGTTAAGGAAAATTAAATGGGATTCCATGGCAAGTAATCATGAGGAAAAAAAGAATGCAAGAATAAGGAGCATAATAATGTTCCCACAGAAAACTGAAACCAAGAAGACAAAGACATGCCCATAAAACAAAAAGTATAACCTGATGATGTAACATTTCAAAAGGAGCTAAAAATTAAGAAAGTTATAGGTGATATTAAAAATTAGCATAAATGAGACTAAAACAAGAATTGATAATCAAAGAAAAAATCATTTCAGAGATAAGTCTAGAATAAACATGAAAGAGAATAGATACCACCAATAACACCTGAAAGTAAATATTATGCAAGAAGAAAAAATGAAGAATGAGAAAGTAGTTCAAAAGAAGTACAAAATGAGGATAGGCAAAGAAGGTCCAATATGCATATAATTAGGGAACCTTGACTAAAAGAACTAAGCCATTGGAAAAGAACACATAGTAAAAACTGTAACTCAAGAAAATGTTTCTGAAATTAAAAAGGAGACAACTATACATTGAAAGAACTCAACATTTATCTGTTGAAATTTGTCATAAAATTGTCACTTAAAATGTGCATAGAACTGCAAAGTCATAGTACAGTAAAATTACTGGTCTTTAAAAAAACAGAAAAATAAACTGACCACTGAGAAAAAAGACCAAGATATTTATCAAAAAAGAACATTTGATGTCATCAAGTTTCTTGATAGTAATGGTTTATGCTAAAAGTTCATTTTATATATTCAGTAAAAGAAAAATGTGAGCCATTTATTTTATAACCAGCTAAAATGACTTTCTGATAGAACAGTTGCACACAAACTGTTACCAACATGCAGTAATTCAAGGAATATTTTTTGCTGAGGAATTTACCAAAGAATGAGCTTAAGGCAATGATAAAAAAACAAAAGAAAATTGAAATAAGTACTGGTAATGAAATTAAACATACATTTGCACATAAAACTAAAACCAGATAGTAGTTATATAAGAAAATGTATAGTGCATAATAGCTACAAACTCCAAAAATTCTAATGTAACTATCAAAATATTAAGGGAGGATAAGAAAAACATGAAAAGTTTAAAAAGCTTACTGATCATTTCATAGTTACTATTGAGATACACTAATATTGTTTTAAGCTAGGTGTTCAAGGAGATGCAGGGGAAAAGTTGTTTTATAATATTCTATTTTCAAATAGAAAATAACAAAAAAAGAAAAAGTACTAAGTCTTTTATATGACATAAAATAGTATGGCAGAGTTGAAGCCAAAATATAGATCATATAAAAAAGTAAAAGGCGTTATTTGACCTGTTAAAAATTTTTCATATTGGTGAACAAAACAACACCCCAAACTACATTAATATATAAGATATGCCCAAAGGAGAGAGATTCAGAATGGTTGAAAATAAAATTATTGTCAAGGACATATCAAGTGAATATATCAGTGATATTGCTATCTTACAAGGTAAAATTTAAACTGAAAAATAATAAAAGACAAAATTTTTCTTATACCATACACAAAAATAAATTCAAAATGGGTAAGAGACCTAAATATGAGACAAAAATCCATCAAAATTCTAGAGAAGAACATGTGCAGCAACCTCTTTGACATTGGCTGTAGTACCTTCTTATTAGACACTTTGCCAGAGGCAAGGGAAACAAAAGCAAAATAAATATTGGGACTTCATCAAGATTAAAAAAACTTATGCCTAGGGAAGGAAATAATCAACAAATATAAGAGACAACCTTTGGAATGGAAGAAGATATTTGCAAATGATATATCTGATAAAGGGTTAGTATCCAAAATACATAAAGAATTTATCAAACTCAATTCCCAACAAAAACAAATATTCCAATTAAAAACTATGTAGAAGACATAGAAGACCAGTGGAATAGAGTGGAGAGCCGAGATATGGACCCTCAACTCTATGGTCAAATAATCTTCGACAAAACAGGAAAAAATATACAATGGAAAAAAGACAGTCTCTTCAATAAATGGTGCTGGGAAAACTGGACAGCGATATGTAGAAGAATGAAACTCGACCATTCTCTTACACCGTACACAAAGATAAACTCGAAATGGATAAAAGACCTCAACGTGAGACGGGAATCTATCAGAATCCTAGAGGAGAACATAGGCAGTAACCTCTTCGATATCAGCCACAGCAACTTCTTTCAAGATATGTCTCCAAAGACCAAGGAAACAAAAGCAAAAGTGAACTTTTGGGACTTCATCAAGATCAAAGCTTCTGCTCAGCAAAGGAAACAGTCAACAAAACAAAGAGGCAACCGACGGAATGGGAGAAGATATTTGCAAATGACAGTACAGACAAAAGGTTGATATCCAGGATCTATAAAGAACTCCTCAAACTCAACACACACAAAACAGATAATCATATCAAAAAAAAGAGCAGAAGATATGAACAGACACTTCTCCAATGAAGACATACAAATGGCTATCAGACACATGAAAAAATGTTCATCATCACTAGCCATCAGGGAGATTCAAATTAAAACAACATTGAGATACCACCTAACACCAGTTAGAATGGCCAAAATTAGCAAGACAGGAAACAACGAGTGTTGGAGAGGATGTGGAGAAAGGGAAACCCTCTTACACTGTTGGTGGGAAAGCAAGTTGGTGCAGCCACTTTGGAGAACAGTGTGGAGATTCCTCAAGAAATTAAGAATAGAGCTTCCCTATGACCCTGCAATTGCACTGCTGGGTATTTACCCCAAAGACACAGATGTAGTGAAAAGAAGAGCCATCTGTACCCCAATGTTTATTGCAGCAATGGCCACGGTCGCCAAACTGTGGAAAGAATCAAGATGCCCTTCAACGGATGAATGGATAAGGAAGATGTGGTACATATACACAATGGAGTATTATTCCTCCATCAGAAAGGATGAATACCCAACTTTTGTAGCAACATGGACGGGACTGGAAGAGATTATGCTGAGCGAAATAAGTCAAGCAGAGAGAGTCAAGTATCATATGGTCTCACTTATTTGTGGAGCATAACAAAGAACACGGAGGACTTGGGGAGATGGAGAGGAGAGGGAGTTGAGGGAAACTGGAAGGGGAGATGAACCATGAGAGACTATGGACTCTGAAAAACAACCAGAGGGTTTTGAAGGGGCGGGGGGGGGGGGGGTGCAGGAGGTTGAGGAACCAGGTGGTGGGTAATAGGGAGGGCACGTACTGCATGGAGCACTGGGTGTGGTGCAGGAACAATGAACACTGTTATGCTGAAAATAAACAAACAAAAAAAATAAAAAAAAATAAAAAACTATGTAGAAGACATGAATAGACAGTTTTCCAAAGAGGACAAACAGATGGCCAACAGACACATGCAGAATGGTCAACATCACTCATCATCATGGAAATACAAATCAAAACTGGGATGAGATACCACATCACACCTGTCAGAATGGCTAAAATCAACAATAGGAAACAACAGGTATGGCCGAGAGTGCAGAGAAAGGGGAACCCTCTTACACTGTTGGTGGGAATGCAAACTGGTGCAGCCACTCTGAAAAACAGTACGGAGATTCCTCAGTTAAAAATAGAAGTACCCTATGACCCAGCAATTGCACTAGTAGGTATTTATCCCAATGATACCAAAAATACTGATTCAAAGGAATGCATGTACCTTGATGTTTATAGGAGCATTCTCAACAATAGCCAAGCTATGTGAAGAGCCCAAACGTCCACAACTTAGGAATGGAAAAGAAGAGGTGGTATAAATATATACAATGGAATAGTACCCATCCATCAGAAAGAATGAAATCTTGCCATTTGTAATGGCAGGATGGAGATAAAGTGTATTTTGCTAAGCAAAATAAATCAGAGAAAGACAAATACCATGTGATCTGACTCATCTGTGGAATTTAAGAAACAAAACAGATGAACATAGTGGGAGAAGAGAGGAAAACTGGCAAATAGACTCTCAGCTATGGGGAACAAACTGAGGGTTACTGGAGGGGAGATAAGTGCAGGGGAGAGGTTAAATGGATGACGGAGATTAAGGAGGGCCCCTATGATGAGCACTGGGTGTTAATATGTAAGTGATGAATCCCTAGGTTCTGCACCTGAAACATATTGCACTGTTTGTTAACTGGAATTTAAATAAAAACTTGAAAAAAAAAAGTTTCTGATTTACTGGACCATAAAAATAAACAAAAAACAAAAACAAGGCATTAAGATATTTTGTAAAACTAAAGGCTAAAATTCACAATGAAAATGAATTATCTATATTTGCATGATACAGAAGCATCTTTTATACCGTAGGAGATTGAATGGGAGATACACAAAAGTTTAATAATATATCAGAAAATATGAATACACATTTAAAATCCAAAACAGATGAATTAGACTAAAAACTGAAGATGATTTAGAACGAGGCCAACAAATATTTTCTGTAAGGGGCCAGATAGTGAATATTTTTTAATTTGTGGAACTTCTGTCCCTGTTGCAAATACTCAGCTCTGACATAGTGACATAGTGCAAAAACAGTCAGAGATTATACATAAATGAATAGGTGTAGCTGTTTTTCAATAAAACTTTATTCGCACAGGAGGAGGAGTCAAGATGGCGGAGAAGTAGCAGGCTGAGACTACATCAGGTAGCAGGAGATCAGCTCGATAGCTTATCTAAACATTGCAAACACCTACAAATCCAACGGGAGATTGAAGAGAAGAAGAACAGAAATTCTAGAAACAGAAAATCAACCACTTTCTGAAAGGTAGGACTGGTGGAGAAGTGAATCTAAAACGACGGGAAGATAGACCGCGGGGGAGGGGCCAGCTCCTGGCAAGCAGCAGAGCAACGGAGCACAAAATCAGGACTTTTAAAAGTCTGTTCCACTGAGGGACATTGCTCCAGAGGCTAAACCGGGGTGAAGCCAACGCGGGGTCAGTGGGCCAGAGGTCCCGCAGGGTCACAGAAGGATCGGGGGTGTCGGAGTGTCGCAGAGCTCGCAGGTGTTAGAACGGAGGAGCTGGCTACAGAGACAGAGCCAAGGACTGAACTCTCAGCTCGGGGTTACCTTGAGCTGGTCGCGGGCTGGGTGAGCTCAGAGCGCGGCTGGAGGCTGGGGATACGGGAGTGAGTGGGTGCTGTCCTCTGGGGGCGCACTGAGGGGTGCGGCCCCGGGCTCTTGGCTCCTCCGGGCCGGAGACTAGGAGGCCACCTTTTCCATTCCCGTCCTCCGGAACTCTACGGAAAGCGTTCAGGGAACAGAAGCTCCCGAAAGCGAACCCGAGCGGATTACTTAGTCCAGCCCCAGGTAAGGGCGGTGCAATTCTGCCTCGGGCAAAGACACTTGAGAGTCACTACAACAGGCCCCTCCCCCAGAAGGTCAACAAAAAATCCAGCCAGGACGAAGTTCATCTATCAAGGAAAGCAGGTTCAATTCCTAAGACAGCAGCAGAATTCCAGAGGAGGAGAAAGCAAAGCACGGAACTCATGACTTTCTCCCCATGATTCTTTAGTCTTGCGGTTAATTCAATTTTTTTTCTTTTTTCAATTTTTTTTTCTTTCTTTTTTCTTCTGCTAAATTTTTTTAAACTTTTACCCTTTTCTTTTTTAACGTTTTTTGACTAGTTTATCGAAATATATATATTTTTCTTTCTTTTTTATATTTTTTCTTTATTTGTTTTATTTTTTAAATTTTTTTCTTTTTTTTTTCTGAACCTCTTTTTGTCCCCTTTCTCCCAGACAAAATTTGGGGTCTCTTCTGATTTGGTAACAGCGCATTTTTCTGGGGTCTTTGCCACCCTTTTAGTATTTTATTTGATCCTTCATATCCTCTTACCTGGACAAAATGACAAGGCAGAAAAAATCACCACAAACAAAAGAACAAGAGGCAGTACTGAAGGCTAGGGACCTAATCAACACAGACATTGGTAATATGTCAGATCAAGAGTTCAGAATGACGATTCTGAACGTTCTAGCCGGGCTCGAAAAAGGCATGGAAGATATTAGAGAAACCCTCTCTGGAGATATAAAAGCCCTTTCTGGAGAAATTAAAGAACTAAAATCTAACCCAGTTGAAATCAAAAAAGCTATTAATGCGGTGCAATCAAAAATGGAGGCTCTCACTGCTAGGAAAAACGAGGCAGAAGAAAGAATTAGTGCTATAGAAGACGAAATGACAGAGAATAAAGAAGCTGAGCAAAAGAGGGACAAACAGCTACTGGACCATGAGGGGAGAATTCGAGAGATAAGTGACACCATAAGACAAAACAACATTAGAATAATTGGGATTCCAGAAGAAGAAGAAAGAGAGAGGGGAGCAGAAGGTCTATTGGAGAGAATTATTGGAGAGAATTTTCCTAATATGGGAAAGGGAACAAGCATCAAAATCCAGGAGATGCAGAGAACCCCCCTCAAAGTCAACAAGAATAGGTCCACACCCCATCACCTAATAGTAAAATTTACAAGTCTTAATGACAAAGAGAAAATCCTGAAAGCAGCCCAGGAAAAGAAGTCTGTAACATACAATGGTAAAAATATTAGATTGGCAGCAGACTTATCCACAGAGACCTGGCAGGCCAGATAGAGCTGGCATGATATATTCAGAGCACTAAACGAGAAAAACATGCAGCCAAGAATACTCTATCCAGCTAGGCTATCATTGAAAATAGAAGGAGAGATCAAAAGCTTCCAGGACAAACAAAAACTGAAAGAATTTGCAAACACCAAACCAGCTCTACAGGAAATATTGAAAGGGGTCCTCTAAGCAAAGAGAGAGCCTAAAAGTAGTAGATCAGAAAGGTACAGAGACAATGTACAGTAACAGTCACCTTACAGGCAATATAATGGCACTAAATTCATATATCTCAATAGTTACCCTGAATGTTAATGGGCTAAATGCCCCAGTCAAAAGACACAGTGTATCAGAATGGATAAAAAAACAAAACCCATCTGTGTGTTGCCTAAAAGAAACTCATTTTAGACGTGAAAACACCTCCAGATTTAAAGTGAGGGGGTGGAAAACAATTTACCATGCTAATGGGCATCAGAAGAAAGCTGGGGTGGCAATCCTTATATCAGATCAATTAGATTTTAAGCCAAAGACTATAATAAGAGATGAGGAAGGACACTATATCATACTCAAAGGGTCTGTCCAACAAGAAGATCTAACCATTTAAAATATCTATGCCCCTAACGTGGGAGCAGCCAACTATATCAACCAATTAATAACAAAATCAAAGAAACACATCAAAAATAATACAATACTAGTAGGGGACTTTAACAGTCCCCTCACTGAAATGGACAGATCATCCAAGCAAAAGATCAACAAGGAAATAAAGGCCTTAAATGACACACTGGACCAGATGGACATCACAGATATATTCAGAACATTTCATCCCAAAGCAACAGAATACACATTCTTCTCTAGTGCACATGGAACATTCTCCAGAATAGATCACATCCTGGGTCACAAATCAGGTCTCAACCGGTATCAAAAGATTGGGATCATTCCCTGCATATTTTCAGACCACAGTGCTCTGAAGCTAGAACTCAATCCCAAGAGGAAAGCTGGAAAGAACCCAAATACATGGAGACTAAACAGCATCCTTCTAAAGAATGAATGGGTCAACCAGGAAATTAAAGAAGAATTGAAAAAATTCATGGAAACAAGTGATAATGAAAACACAACGGTTCAAAATCTGTGGGACACAGCAAAGGCAGTCCTGAGAGGAAAATATAGAGCGGTACAAGCCTTTCTCAAGAAACAAGAAAGGTCTCAAGTACACAACCTAACCTTACACCTAAAGGAGCTAGAGAAAGAACAAGAAAGAAAGCCTAAACCCAGCAGGAGAAGAGAAATCATAAAGATCAGAGCAGAAATCAATGAAATAGAAACCAAAAAAACAATAGAAAAATTCAACGAAACTGGAAGCTGGTTCTTTGAAAGAATCAATAAGATTGATAAACCCCTGGCCAGACTTATCAAAAAGAAAAGAGAAAGGACCCAAATCAATAAAATCATGAATGAAAGAGGGGAGATCACAACTAACACCAAAGAAATACAGACAATTATAAGAACATACTATGAGTAACTCTATGCCAACAAATTTGACAATCTGGAAGAAATGGATGCATTCCTAGAGACCTAGAAACTACCACAACTGAACCAGGAAGAAATAGAAAACCTGAACAGGCCCATAACCAGTAAGGAGATTGAAACAGTCCTCAAAAATCTCCAAACAAACAAAAGCCCAGGGCCAGACGGCTTCCCAGGGGAATTCTACCAAACATTTAAAGAAGAACTAATTCCTATTCTCCTGAAACTGTTCCAAAAAATAGAAATGGAAGGAAAACTTCCAAACTCATTTTATGAGGCCAGCATCACCTTGATCCCAAAACCAGACAAGGATCCCACCAATAAAGAGAACTACAGACCAATATCCTTGATGAACACAGATGCAAAAATTCTCACCAAAATACTAGCCAGTAGGTTTCAACAGTACATTAAAAGGATTATTCACCACGACCAAGTGGGATTTATTCCAGGGCTGCAGGGTTGGTTCAACATCCACAAATCCATCAATGTGATACAACACATTAATAAAAGAAAGAATAAGAACCATATGATACTCTCAATAGATGCTGAAAAAGCATTTGACAAAGTACAGCATCCCTTCCTGATCAAAACTCTTCAAAGTGTAGGGATAGAGGGCACATACCTCAATATTATCAAAGCCATCTATGAAAAACCCACCGCAGATATCATTCTCAATGGAGAAAAACTGAAAGCTTTTCTGCTAAGGTCAGGAACACGGCAGGGATGTCCATTATCACCACTGCTATTCAACATAGTACTAGAAGTCCTAGCCTCAGCAATCAGACAACAAAAAGAAATTAAAAGCATCCAAATCGGCAAAGAAGAAGTCAAACGATCACTCTTCGCAGATGATATGATACTATATGTGGAAAACCCAAAAGACTCCACTCCAAAACTTCTAGAACTTGTACAGGAATTCAGTAAAGTGTCAGGATATAAAATCAATGCACAGAAATCAGTTGCATTCCTGTACACCAACAATAAGACAGAAGAAAGAGACATTAAGGAGTCAATCCCATTTACAACTGCACCCATAACTATAAGATACCTAGGAATAAACCTAACCAAAGAGGCTAAGAATCTATACGCAGAAAATTATAAAGTACTCATGAAAGAAATTGAGGAAGACACAAAGAAATGGAAAAATGTTCCATGCTCCTGGATTGGAAGAATAAATATTGTGAAAATGTCTATGCTACCTAAAGCAATCTACACATTTAATGCAATCCCTATCAAAATACCATCCATTTTCTTTAAAGAAATGGAACAAATAATCCTCAAATTTATATGGAACCAGAAAAGACCTCGAATAGCCAAAGGAATATTGAAAAAGAAAGCCAAAGTTGGTGGCATCACAATTCCGGACTTCAAGCTCTATTACAAAGCTGTCATCATCAAGACAGCATGGTACTGGCACAAAGACAGACACATAGATCAATGGAACAGAAGAGAGAGCCCAGAAATAGACCCTCAACTCTATGGTCAACTCATCTTCAACAAAGCAGGAAAGAATGTCCAATGGAAAAAAGACAGCCTCTTCAATAAATGGTGCTGGGAAAATTGGACAGCCACATATAGAACAATGAAATTGGACCACTTCCTTACCCCACACATGAAAATAGACTCAAAATGGATGAAGGCCCTCAATGTGAGAAAGGAATCCATCAAAATCCTTGAGGAGAACACAGGCAGCAACCTCTTCGACCTCAGCCGCAGCAACATCTTCCTAGGAAGATCGGCAAAGGCAAGGGAAGCAAGGGCAAAAATGAACTATTGGGATTTCATCAAGATCAAAAGCTTTTGCACAGCAAAGGAAACAGTTCACAAAACCAAAAGACAACTGACAGAATGGGAGAAGATATTTGCAAATGACATATCCGATAAAGGGCTAGTATCCAAAATCTATAAGGAACTTAGCAAACTCAACACCCAAAGAACAAACAATCCAATCAAGAAATGGACAGAAGACATGAACAGACATTTCTGCAAAGAAGACATCCAGATGGCCAACAGGCACATGAAAAAGTGCTCCACATCACTCGGCATCAGGGAAATACAAATCAAAACCACAATGAGACATCACCTCACACCAGTCAGAAGGGCTAAAATTAACAAGTCAGGAAATGGCAGATGCTGGCGAGGATGCGGAGAAAGGGGAACCCTCCTACACTGTTGGTGGGAATGCAAGCTGGTGCAACCACTCTGGAAAACAGCATGGAGCTTCCTCAAAATGTTGAAAATAGAACTACCCTATGACCCAACAATTGCACTACTGGGTATTTACCCTAAAGATACAAACGCAGTGATCCGAAGGGGCACGTGCACCCAAATGATTATAGCAGCAATGTCTACAATAGCCAAACTATGGAAAGAACCTAGATGTCCATCAACAGATGAATGGATAAAGAAGAGGTGGTATTTATACACAATGGAATACTCTGCAGCCATCAAAAGAAATGAAATCTTGCCATTTGCGACAACAGGGATGGAACTAGAGGGTATCATGCTTAGTGAAATAAGTCAATCGGAGAAAGACAACTATCATATGATATCCCTGATATGAGGACGTGGAGATGCAACATGGTGGGTTAGGGGGATAGGAGAAGAATAAATGAAACAAGATGGGATTGGGAGGGAGACAAACCATAAATGACTCTTAATCTCACAAAACAAACTGGGGGTTGCTGGGGAGGTGGGGGTGGGAGAGGGGGAGGGGTTTCTGGACATTGGGGAGGGTATGTGCTATCGAGAGTTCTGTGAAGTGTGTAAACCTGGCGATTCACAGACCTGTACCCCTGGGGATAAAAATACATTATGTGTTTATAAACAAACAAAAAAAAAAATTGGAAGGAGAGGCGAACCATAAGAGACTATGGACTCTGAAAAACAACCTGAGGGTTTTGAAGGATTGGGGGTGAGAGGTTGGGGGAACCAGGTGGTGGGTAATAGGGAGGGCACGTATTGCATGGAGCACTTGGTGTTGTGAAAAAACAATGAATACTGTTACGCTGAAAAAAATAAATAAAGTTAAAATTAGAAAAAAACACAAAACTTTATTCACACAAACAGGCTGGGCGATACTAGTTTGCTATAGAAAGATCCGTAAATTCCAAGTATTAGATATAGTACAAGAGCATTTTCTTTTTTCTTTCCCTAACGCAATTACACTAAAATTAATAATAAAAAACCCACACACGCACAAAAAACAAAAACAAAAAAACCCAAACCCGCGAAACATTCTAACACTTTGAAACTTCTGCCATTAAATCCTATATCCCTAAGACTAAAAAATGGAAGATAAAGAATTAAAAAATTCAATCTAAAAAGTTAAAAATTAAAACACAAATAAACCCAAATAAGCAGAAGACATTAATTAAAAGCTTAGTACTTTAGCAAAGAAAAATACCATAAAACTGAAAGGTATGTTTTTGAAAAAAAATTTATGTCGTTGGCTTACTCGATCAAGAAAAAAGGAGATAAAGTGTACATGTACACAGTTAGGAAGCACCAAAGATAAATAAGCCTGAAAAGAGAAAATTTTTAAATATTTAAGAGACTACACAACTCTGTGGAAATACTTCAAATACCTAACTAAGTGGATTAATTTTTAGAATAAATGGATAATACCAGAATTGACTCAAGGAGAGTCTACACAGACAAATTAACTTAAAAATACAGAGAAAGTGGGTAAGTCCACCCCCACAGAAGACACAATTTTCCAGTAGTTTCATATGAGAATTCAACTAAGACTTTTATGATGACATGACTATACTGCTACTTAGTCATTTAAGTTTTTACTCTACAAAGGAAAACAAATTCAACTTTATTTTTATGAGGTAGATAACATGTTTTAAAAACTAATACAGGATTATACCAGAGCAGAAACAACAGATTAATTTTACTTATGAGTATTGATGCAGAGGTCTCAACTAAACTGATATTATTATATTAATACTTGTCATTATGTTACCAGATCTTTTCATTATGTTGCTTTAGTGGAGTCCACATGTCTTACTGCTTGAATTACTACAGTAACCTTCTGTCTGATTTTCCTGACTTGTTTCTTCTTATCAAGTGTTTTTAGATTCCATTGGTAAATTAAAATAGAAATATGAACAAGTAGGGTTATGCAAAGATGGTTTAATGTAGAAAAAAACCTTAAAACTATCCTACTAATAGAACTACATTGCAAGATCATATGATCATTTCCATAGATGCAGAAGAGGCCTAGGGAAAAACCCACTATTGATATTCATAACACTCAATAAAAAGGAATTGATGGATACTTCCTAAGAAGAGTAAAATGTATCTATAACATAATCTTATCATATGATCGGGTAATTCTACTCTACAGGAACATAGGCCCAAAAATGTCTACAATAGTGTTGTTTACAATAGCAAAAACCTGGAAATAAGATAGTCATCAAGAGGTACTGAAATATTTTCATTCATCAGATGGTTGTACTTAGTATGAATTAACTAGCACTAAAAAACTGGCTGTGTACTAATCTGCTAATGTCCATCTCTGTAACTTTGGCAGAGCTATTTAATTTCCCAGGTTTTCAGTGTTCTGTCTGTGAAATGATGATAACAGTATCTACCCTGCAGTGTGGCACTCAGAATTAATATACGTGTGAAGCCCTTTGCACAGTGTGAAACTTGGCAGGCATTCCGATGATGATTATCTTGGAGGTGCACTAATGCCACCAAGTTTACTTAACTGGGTTATAGCAAGGGAAATCAGTAGAGCTTTATTAATAAGGCAGAAGTTACCAGCTCCTTTTCATTGTGTTGCCTTAGTTGAGTTCACCACTCTTACTACTTGAACTACTGCAGTAACTTCCTGTCTGATCTTCCTGGCTGTACTGTTTCTTTTTCTTTTTTTTTTAAAGATTTTTTTTTTTTTGACAGAGATTACAAGTAGGCAGAGAGGCAGGCAGAGAGAGAGAGAGGAGTAAGCAGGCTCCCAGCCAAGCAGAGAGCCCGATGCGGCGCTCGATCCCAGGACTCTGGGATCATGACCTGAGCCGAAGGCAGAGGCTTTAACCCGCTGAGCCACCCAGGCGCCCCTGTACTGTTTCTTCTTATCAACCGTCCTTCACTGCGAGCCACATCCCATCAGAGCATTGTGAAATCCGCTTAGTAGGCCAAGGCCAGAAGTTTAAACCTTGAATCAGAATAGAGAACATCAGTGCATCACAGGCTGTCCAACTCTGTTTTGTGAAGCTATTGTTCAGCTGTTTTTCTGTGTTTAAGTGTACTAGGTTGTTACATAAGAGCATTTACCGTGGATGACGAAGTTTGATAGATCTCTGCATATGATCCATTCTGTACAAGTCAGCTGGAGTGATCTACTGCAATGCAAATCTGCTTATGCCACTTTCTTATTTATTCATAAATGGCTGTCAATAACTTGTATGAAAATGTTTACGTTCCTTACCTGCAAGGCCCTTTGAGATCTTGAACTATTTTCCAAGCTGTGTCTCCTGTCCATGGTCTCCGTATTTCCCCAGTCAGGACCCCAATGATATGTTTGTAGATAACTGAACAATTTATTCTGTTGGCATTCACATCTTTGCACAAACAGTCCCTTCCCCTGGTTGCCCCTTTCCCCCTTTTGTGACGAATGTTTCTGGTTCTTGTTTTAAAATTCAGCTTATGCCACTTCTTTCAGGAAGCCTTTCCTGATTCTGTGTCCCTCCTGGGCTCTTCAAGCACCGTATCATGGACTTTATAATGGTACTGGTTAAAAAGTATGAAAATCTTAGTTTATTAGTCTTTGTTGCCCACTAGAACATAAATTTCTTGAAAACAGGGACTGTGTTTGGGTTCCTGAAGAATCCTCAAATAACAGCAGAGAAACTGATATCTTCCAGGTCCTCAGTGCATTTGTTGATTGACTGACTGTGCTTCCTTGGGTTGCAAATGAGAGAGAGATCCTGGTATACATGATGAAAATATTAGGAATACCTTTTTTTTTAAGTTCAAAATTTGGCTTTTATTATTTTTTATTATAAGGCAAAGGAAAAAAAGAGGACCATTTGGAGTCTCTGATAGAAAAACAGATCTAAATATGGTTACCCTTTCATATATTATGGTCTTTTGTCTATTAATTTTAACTAGAGTACTATAGTTATGAAACTAGGGCTTTAGTGCCTTTGATATTATATATGTCACATATATATACATATATATGACAGTTTCCTCATGTCTGAAAGCAGCTAGTTAAACAAAGTTTATCTGCAGAGCTGCTCTGGTGGCAGCTATCCCAGTAAACACATCCCTTGCATTATATGGTATTAAGTCTTTTGAGCCAAAAGATATGTCAAACCATTAGTTATCAAAGAAGAAGTAACACGTGGGTAGTGAAAATTCCTTTAGATAGATCCCATGTGAATCTGATATAAATAAAATATATCGTTACTCTTCAAAGATGCATTTTCTGGGTTTTAGACCATTTTTATTTTACATTTTCCCTCTCATTTCCTGTCTTTTGATCATTTCTTGATGGCTAACAGCTTTGTAAGAGCAGGAATATGGGGAGATTAGAGGAAAATCAAAATGCAGTGCTGAGTTCCTGATATTCACAAAAACGCCATTTAAGAATCTGTTTGCTACTCATTATGTGTCACGTGCTATAGTAGGGGCTCTGATGTGTGTTAAGCATGACCCCATTAAATCTTCACACCTACCCTGTGAAACTTAGTTGAGGAAATTAAAGTTAGGCAAGGCAAAGTAAGCTGTCACAGTTACATAATTACAGTTGGTTTGTTCTTCTTTATATTTCAAAGTGGCAAAAATAAGATCAGAAAGAAAATAGAAATGAGGGCCTAAACTAAGAATTTAAGTTTGTCCTTATATTTGCTTTCTTCGAAACAAACCTCCTTCCTATCCATGGATTATAGAGAGTATACTAGACAATGGATAAGTATACTGTACTTCTTAGAGTTTTTGCTTATTGAATGCATTTTGCTGTACCATTGAGAAATTAATAAAAATCAAAGAAATTCATTCATTCATTCATTCATTCATTCATTCATATTTCAGACTCTAGAGACATATGCAAAAGCAGAAAACATTAAAATCAGTGAATTAAGGATCTAGACAGGTAAATAAGTGTCACAGCATTGTAACGAGGGGTATAATTGATAGAAACATACAACAATAAAAGAAAAATAGAATGGCCATTAAAGGACTTAACTCTTCCCCGGAGAAATCAGGGAAATTTCTGAAGAGTTTTTGAAGTGAGTACTGAAGGATGAGTAGGGAGTAACCAAAGGATCAGAGAACACTAAGGCTTTCTGGACATTTCCTATCCCCCAGGCTTTAAAGTCTGCTGGGAAGACAATGACAGGTGAACCTTGCTGATGAAGATTTGATGGGAATCTTATGCTGGAGAATGGAGAAAGGACTGGGAATAAAGGAATTGACAACTATTCTGAAGTACTAGATCCTTATCACTTATATTTTTTCAGATTCTGTTGCTATGTTGAATGAGGCATAGTCATAACAATGCCATTTCCCTGAACATTGGGAGTTCATTACCAGGTAATGGAATAAGGATTATCCTTCTGTCTTTCATCCCTCCTCAACTGCTTCTCTACTCTTGACAATAGTGTTACTTAGAAAGGCCAAAGGAATGTCATTAATTAAACCACTGAACTTCTTGGACGTGCCAATTTTAGGGAAAGCCACAAACAATCTTTCAGCTATTTTTTTTTTTCCCACATGTGAAATAATGGGAAAGAGTAAACTCAAGACTAGAATATGTTTTGCTTTTCCAGATCTGCCTGGTGCAAGTGTTAAAGGAACCACAGATGGAAGCCTGCTAATCATACAGCTGTTTTTTTTGTTGGTATGAGAAACCAATTGTGGGTGGGAGCAACAGAGGAAGAGACAATATTAGAATGCAATGGCATTTTAATTATACCTACCATAATTTTAATGTTCTGTTCTGTGGTGAATTGTTTGGGGAGTTGTCTTGAAATTAGAATCCAGTCCCGCAAACTTGAATCAATTAAAGTAGTACGGTTTGGAAATATACAGAGAAGCAAGTTTGCAAAAGATTTTCCGGTAATCTTGCTTTGTAATGTTTGGACTTCCTCTGATGACTCTTGGGTTGAGAGGAGAGGGAAGGGAGAAGGCCCAGATTTAAAGTGCCCTATTTCTTCTCCCTAGGGACTTCTACTGGAGAAAATTCTTAACTCCTTGAACTGCTTAAACTGTCTCTGAATACTCTGACTGGAAGTCACCCTGCTAGCTGTGAACCCAGCTTTCCTAAAAGAGGTAATGTGACTGTAAGCTTGTGCCACCATCCCAATTTTCCAGGAATGGAGACTTGAGAGCCAATTAAGGAGGCTACTAACTGAGGATTGTACCAAATTTCATTTCATGACTTGCTGTGAGCCTTCTGTGTTCCAAGCACAGGATGAGTGAAAGGGACACTGTTCTTAACCCTCTTGGATCTCATTGTCTAGTAGGACAAACACATATAAACTAGAGTATGAATTATTTATTGTTGGAAGAAATAGATGCAAAGTAACAAGTGGCAAGAGAACATAGAAGAGTGGAAAAAGAAATAGATGAAGGGGCAGCAAAGGCTCTTCTGGGTGACTAGAGGCTTGTATACTGAACAGAGTTCTATGGGTTAAGAAGGAAGGGAGAAGAACTTCCTGTATAGGGAAGAGCATATGTGAAGCCTCTGAGGCTTAAAGGGGAGTGACTTGTTTGAGGAACTAAGAGAAGACCAGTATGCCTAGAATATAGAGACCTAGGAAAGAAGGCAGGGATATGGGGAGGGGTTGGTCTGAAGAGAGCTTGGGAAGCCATACTAATGATATTTCACTTGATTCTAAGAGCAGTGGGAGAACCAAAGAATTTAAAGAGGCAACAGACATGCTCCCATGTGAGTATTCTGCAAAGGTCTGTTTGGCGATTGTGTGCATGTTGATTTGGAAGGTGACAAGTCTGGAAGCAGAGCTGGTGATACAGAGAGTATCACAGAGCCAAGAGAGATTTAGGAACCATACGAGCCAGTTCTGGTGACCAACTGGATATGAATTATGAAGGAGAAAGGGATAGTAAGGATAGCCCCAAGTTATCTTAGTGAACACATGGGTATTTGGTTGTGTCATTTGCTGACATTAAGACCCAAAGGAATGACGAGCCTTGGTGAGAGGGTATGAGGCAGAAAAACTATTCAAGTTTGAGCAGTTGAACTTGGGATGACCTCTAAGGGACAACCACGTGAAGCATCAAAATAAAAATGAAAAAGTGAAGGTACTGAATGACATGAACCTGAATTTGTAATCCCTCCTCTGTCACTTACTGTCCTAGAGACCTTGGGCATGTTTTAAGATCTTCTTATGCATCACTTTCTTCATCTATAAAATGAAGATAATAATAACTCTACCTCCATCAAGTTGATGTGAAGATTAAGTGAGAATACACATGACAGTAACAGTAGATACTTGGGAGTGTGGGTATGAAATGAGGTAGTGTAGGAAGGGAAACTGTAGGTGGGCTGAGGCAACTCATCTTTTTTATCATTTAATGTTCTGTAAGAATATATATGTTATATGTATGCCTAGAAACAAAGCAAATAGTTAAATCTGAAAATGTATCAAAGACTAAATTAAAAATGTGAATTTGCAGTACTTGGCATAATATTTGGTGAACAGTCCCTGAATGTTAGGTATCTGTAGACATAGGGACATAGAGTTCAGAGAGAGTTCTGGTCTAGAGGTATACCTTTAGTAGCCCTGGCTGTTCTAACAGTAATGAGAGCCATGAGGAGTTGGGGAAGTCATCTAGAGAGAGAATGTTGAGTAAAAGAGGGCCAAGGGTTGAACTCTGAGGAATGCCAACTGCTGAAGATCAAGTAGAGGAGAATGAGTCAGCAAAGGAACCTTAGAATGGGGCAGCCAGTGAAGCAGGAAGAAAACTCTGCCCATGTGGGCAAGGTGTGGTTACATTTGGAAGAACACACAAGTAATACGGCATGTTGTTGCAAGCTATAATGTAGAGAAGTACAAAGTGTGCTTTGGGCAAATTTACTGGAGATTTGAGCAGGCTTTTTGGATAATCAGGCAATAATCTTTATTGAGAAACTATCTGTTTCTTTATTTTAAATCAAATCTTGGTTTTTTGAAACAGAGCCAGTCAATTGTACACTTTGAAGTTGAATCCATTACTTATGAGATTCTCTGTTTCCAGGGAGGTGCTACTTAAAACTTAGTTAATTTATATAAAATGAAAACATATCACTGATGTCAGAGAAGAAAACAAAAGATATGTCATTGTCTTCACTCAGAGTTCTGGCCAATGTATAATCTTTAACTTTTTTCAAGAAAAATTATTTTATTTTCTTAAATTATAATTCCATAGGCACCCATCCCTCCTCCCATTTTAATTTTTTTAAGTAAAAACCAGCACTTTTTATTTTGGATTTGGAGAAAATGATTGACCTCATAAAAAAGAGATGAGTCTTAGGGAACATGGGTGGCTCACTCAGTTCAGTGTCCAACTCGATTTTTGGCTCAGATCATGATCTCAGAGTCATGAGTTCAAGCCCATGTTGGGCTCTGCACTAAGCACAGAGTCTGCTTGAGATTTTTTCCTTATCCCTCTGTGTGTCTTCCCACTCATGTGCTCTCTCTCTAAAATAAATAAATAAAATCTTTAAAAAAGAGATAAATAATTATCTCTTTTAATCTATACTTTTAATTATCTTTTTTAATCTATACTATATTTTAAAATATAGTATAGATTATACTATATATGTATGAAAACTGCTTCATTTCAGGTAAGTGGAAAATTTCCAAAGGGAGAGATGGATTTAATTGTATGATCTGTTTTCCACTTGCATAGTATTTTACTTTAAGGCCCTAAAAAATGGTAGTTTTATTTGGAAAATAAAGTCATTAGCCATAAGCACACCATGGAGAGAGTGGGAAATGGGTCATGATGAATTTGTAGTTTCAGATGGCGTTCTGAAAGGTTAGGGTCTCAGCTCTTAATTGTGCTCGGATTCTGTGCCAAGGCAGGTGAGAAAGAGGAAGGTGCTTTAATCACTTCCCCGGATACACATACTTTGTATCTTTCTGCACATTCCAGGTGAGGGCACTGAGGTCAGTGGACTGTGTTTGGCACCTTTAACTTCCTCCTAGTCCAATTCTGAATCTCAAGCAGGTCATTTACTTCTATAACATTACTTTTCTAATCTGTGAATAGGAGATAATAGTCCTGCCACCCTCCAAAGGCTTTAGGAGGGGTGGATAGGTTAATGTAAGGAAAACTCTTGGCATACAGGAAAACTGTTATCTATAGCATGGCCAGTACTCTTTTTTTTTTAATTTTTTATAAACATGTAATGTATTATTAGCCCCAGGGGTACAGGTCTGTGAATCGCCAGGTTTACACACTTCACAGCACTCACCATAGCACATAGCATGGCCAGTACTCTTAAACATGAAAATTCCCTCTGTAGAATTGTTGATCTGTTCATCTTTATCTGTCCCAAGTTCATTTAGGAAATGTGGTTGTTTTCCTTCCTCACGTTCTCCCAAACTTCAAGATTGTCTTTATAAAGGTTATGGACATGACTCTCAATCAGCAAACTCACTTATGCAAAAGGAATTTTTTATTTTTTTCAAACTCAATCTGATTTTTATTTTGAGACCTTATTCTGCCAGGAAGGGTAGAAATAACATCCATCAATTTGAAGATCTCTCTTCCCCCTCTACCCACTTCTTTCCCTGGGATTTTACGTAAATGTAGGACTCATACAAGATGCCAAAGTTTGTTCTGAAGGTGCATTCAGAAGGGGCATTCAGAAGGGGCATTCCTTCATTGTGCAGGAAGTGGTTGTATTGTCTGTGCTCTGGCATGGCCCTGATCTTCCATCATCATTAGTCCCACTGGGAGGTCATTGTTCTGTATTTGGTCTTGTCTTGCATGGTGTCTCCCCTGATTGCATGTGTGCCAGCCTGTGGGACTCCTTCCCTAGAGTGGGAAAGCTATGCTTTCCTCCTGGCTTTTACCAGTTGTTTGGTCTATACCTAAACCACTAAGTTCTCTTGCAGATGATTTTTGCTTTCCCACCCATCAAATCCATTATTTATATCCCTGAATGCCTAGCCAGTTACCTGCTTGATGAAGGATAAAAGAAGGGGGAACCACAGGAGAGGGAGGGATCAAAACCCAGTATCTTAATTGTACCACCCTGCCCCTTCAGTTACAGACATATTATGGAAGTTAATGCTTTCAGTTATGGAACACACTGAGGTGAAAAATAGCATTTGAAATGTCATGCAGAATTTATTGTGCATACCCAACTTAGTAGAAAGACATTTTAAAAGTTCAAGTTTTATTTTTCTGAGAATGGACTGTGATTGTATACACTGACCTAATTAATTTAAAAATCTCCCATAAGTAATACAAGAGAGCTCATTACACAGGTTAGTGAGGGGAATCTTGATGTCAAAATCATTATACCTATAACAATAAGGTAGACAAGGTCTGAAACATTATGCATGCTTTGAAAAAACATTGTTCTCTCTAGTGTTTATGCTTTGACTGAAGGAGCCCTGATTCTATGCTTTGGGGCATTATAAGCATTTTTCTTGATTTCTTCTGGACCCAATAACTCTGCCTAATTTAGCAAGAGGAAAAGAAATGTTTACCTTCACCCTCTGTGGTCCATTCATAAATGTGGCTTTCTATTGACCTTGGTTACACAGTGCATTAACAGTAATAAGGAGGAAAATAATGCAAAATTTTGTTTTTAGAGGGACAAAGGGGTTGGGAAGCATTATTTACCTTCTAGACTGGAGCAGACCTTGGTGGCCATCTGGTACACCACATTTTTGGGTAATTAACATGCATCCACACTTCTATTTCATTTCTTTTCTGAAGTAAATCTGAAAATGTGTGGTAACAGACTGTCTGTAACACAAAGAAGCCAATGTTAAAAAATGATTATACTCATCTCCTTTCAAAAAACAATGGGGAAGAAAAAAGCCCTAACTTTGTTTTGCCACCAAAGGCAGAAGCTACCCTGAGAAGCTGCCAGGGGCTCTGGGTCCCAGACGGAATTGCTTGTTCTCTTTAGTCAGCACATTTGGTGAGCAGTGCTGTAGGCCCAGTACTCCCCCTTCTTTTCCATCAGGCTTGTCATCCAGAGCCTTGAGGGGAACATTTACATGATCAAATGTTCACGGCCAGAATGGTGCAGCCCCTTTCAGGGACTGGATTTTGAATCTGGGATTAGTTCTCACTGGTTCACAGCTTGAGTTTGTTTTTCCAAATGACTTTATCATAACTATAAATTCAAGTGAGTCAATGTACTGGATGGTGGCTCAGTGTGTCTGTGTGTTGGCAATATATACTTAATTTAATCTGTAGGAGAAAAAAATTTGTTCTTGCTGGCATAAAGCCTTCCAGGAGAATTCAATGAACAGGTCACATACACAGTCTAAACAGTCTCTTTCTGGAAGATTTTACTTCATAATGTCAGTGCAATCATTTCATCCACAAAGGATCTAGCTGTATTTCAAGTCAACCTGAATGAATAGATGAAAAAACTCAAATTGTCATGGTGAACATAAATGCAAACATTTATTATATAAATAAAAATCTTCAGCTGAAGAAAAGTGCTTAAGGTGTGAAGGTGAGAATTAAATGAAACTTCATTGTAGAACATGAATCTCACAACAGGAACCTTTAAAACAAAACTGATTGCTTTTAACACAAATTGATGTTTAATATTTACTTTTAAAAAACGTAGAAAGCTTAGCCTGTTTGTGCTGAAAACAATTGTATTCTGTTTTAAGAACAATTCTAATTTTAGATTTTTATTTGAGTTATATACACTAAATATTCTAAAGGCATTATTACATTCCCCTTTTACAGATGAGAAAACTGAGGTTTAGAAACATCAAATTACTTGTGCACATTTACTTATTCAGTTAAATCTTAAACTTAAATGTACCCTAAATTCATTTAGTTCCTCGGTCTCTTCCTTTCTCCTAGAATTATCCTACCATGATTCTGCTGTTGAGATAGGTGCCTGTGGTACAAAAATGCATAAGACAAAAGACCATAATAATTATTCTAAAAGTCATTAGAGTTCACCTAGGTAGAGAGACAAGACCATATAAGAGTCACACAGATGTGGGGAGCTTTGGGAATAGAGAAGGGGGCCCAAGATACGTGTGTGTGTATGCATGTGTATGTTTGTACATGTATGATATGTTGGGGGAAAGGGGTCTAGGAAGTTCCAAAATCCAGAGGATTGAAGGATCCTGTAGTAGTTTTTTCCAGGCAAAATGACATATAACTGTTGCATTGTTTTTCTCAGTGGACTCCCTCTTATCAATTCCAGTGACACGAGACAAAAAAGCCACCGTTGAGGCTAAGTCTGACTTCAGGATGTCTACAAGTAGATCTAAGAGTAGCTATGGGTGAGTAGGCCATAGACATTCAAAATCAAACTCACATCTCCTACGGTCATAAACATTAACTCTCAGGGGTATTTTTATTTTGTTTTTTTAAGATTTTATTTATTTATTTGCCAGAGAGAGAGAGAGAGCACAAGCAGGAGTGAGCAGCAGGCAGAGAAAGAAGCATGTTCCTTGCTGAGCAAGGAACCCGATGTGGGACTCGATCCCAGGACCCTGGGATCATGACCCGAGCCAAAGGCAGATGGTTCACTGACTGAGCCACCGAGGAGTTTTATGCATAGAAGTGAAAAATAAAAGTCAGAAAGTAGAGAGAAGCAAATGAGTAGGGAAGGAAATAACCTGTCCAAGTGTAAGATAACATAAGTTCAATGGAGACAGAGTTGGAAGAGGGAGTTTTACTTGAACTTTGTCAATTGAAGTGACTTATCAATGCTCGTCCAAACCTGATGACTGTCTAGGTAAGCACACAGCCACTTATCAAACTGTAAAATCAACCTGTCTGTCACCCCCAACCCAGGCAGGGGTGAGTGGTCCCTATTAAAGCTACCAAAGCAGTAGATCAGAGGGACAAACACATGGGACAGGGATAGTAGGGAGGTAAAGAAAACAGACAAACACACTGAAAGACCAGGAACCAGAAACGTATTTGTTAAGAAGAAGCTTTGCACAAGGGGAGTTCAACCCATGGGTAACCACCATCAGTGACAGTGGTTAAGATGAAAGAGAGTATGGTCCTATTTCTCAGAAGAATAAGCATACATGAGTCTTGATTACTTCAGCAATGTGACCTCTCTGACATTTCTCTAGGGAAAAGGTATTTCAGGAAGATAAAATATGCTGATAGAATTAGAAAGGTAGTAACTGGATGCAGTGGGACTTCCAGGGCCAGAAGGTCAGTGGGAGGAAAAGCTAACTGAGATCTTCTTCAATAAGCCTAGTTTTTAGGAGCCCTCCCACCCACTCTACTGCTTTTTTCTCCCAACCTCAGATAAAGAGTAAGAGAGACTTTTCTGGTCCCCTACCCTTCTCTAAATCTTATAAAGAAGAGGCAAGTTATAAATGGGGTGGAGTGAATAGGGCCCTTTCAAAATTTTTTGACAAGAGAACCATTTTGTGGACATGCTTAGTTTTCCTAGACCAGTACTTTTAAAATATTGGTTTTTTCACCACTTTCTATCTAAATTGCATGTACTATGATGAAGTACAATAACTTCCTTCTTTTCTATAACTGCATTCTGTGGTGTCTTTAGGAGAGGAAAGAACACAGAAGGTTGTGATCAGAATCTCTCTGCCCTTCTTGGTTGGGTGGGTCTTCTGGGAAGTCAGCATGGGATTCCATGTGCCAGAGATTTATTGGGGTCAATGCTAATGAGACATGGAAGGAAGAAGCAGTACGAGTAAGCAGTGCAAAACTTTAGATCATGATATAGGTCTACTACCTATGAGAGGAGGAAGGTAGGGAAGGAGGTTTAGGGATGAAGGGCTTCAGGCTGTCATGCAGCTATGGAGAGCCTTGGCCAGGCTCATGGGAATGTGGCACAGAAATTTCAGATGGAGGCATCCCGCACTGTCAAGAAATGGTCCCCTGGTTTCTGTGCTCTGCTGAGATTTTCCTAGATACTGCCAAGGAAGATCCTGAACTTGCTGCTGTTGGTAGCTGACTGGCAAGTTCTTTCTTTCCTTTTTTTTTTTTTTTTAAATTTTTATTAACATGTAATGTATTATTAGCCCCAGGAGTACAAGTCTGTGAATCGTCAGGCTTACACATTTCACAGCACTCACCATATCACATACCCTCCCCAATGTCCATAACCCAACCACACTCTCCCTACCCCTTACCCCCAGCAACCCTCAGTTTGTTTTGTGAGATTAAGAGTCTCTTATGGTTTGTCTCCCTCTTGTTTCTTTTTTCCTTGCCTACCCCAAAACCCCCCATGTTGCCTCTCAAATTCCTCATATCAGGGAGGTCATATGATAGTTGTCCTTCTCTGGCTGACTTATTTCACTCAGCATAATACCCTCTAGTTCCATCCACGTCATTGCAAATGGCAAGATTTCATTTCTTTTGATGGCTACATAGTACTACATTGTGTGTGTGTGTGTGTGTGTGTGAGAGAGAGAGAGAGAGAGAGAGAGAGAGAAAGAGAGAGAGACAGACAGACAGACAGACACATCTTCTTTATCCATTCATCTGTTGATGGACATCTACGTTCTTTCCAAGTTTGGCTGTTGTGGACATTGCTGCTATAAACATTCGGGTGCACATGCCCCTTTGGGGTCTTTGTCTAGTTTTGGGATCAAGGTAATGCTGGCCTCATAAAATGAGTTTGGAAGTTTTCTTTCCATTTCTAATTTTTGGAAGAGTTTCAGGAGAACAGGTATTAATTCTTCTTTAAATTTTTGGTAGAATTTCCCTAGAAAGCTGTCTGGCCCTGGGTTCTTGTTTGTTGGGAGATTTTTGATGACTGTTTCAATCTCCTTACTGGTTATGGATCTGTTCGGGCTTACTATTTCTTCCTGGTTCAGTTTTGGTAGTTTATATGTCTCCACGAATGCATCCATTTCTTCCAGAGTCTCAAATTTGCTCGTGTATAGTTGCTCATAATATGTTCTTATATTTATATGTATTTCTTTGATGTTGGTTGTGATCTCTCCTCTTTCATTCATTATTTTACTTATTGGGGTCCTTTCTCTTTTCTTTTTGATAAGTCTGGCCAGGGGATTATCAATCTTATTAATTCTTTCCAAGAACCAGCTCCTAGTTTCATTGATTTGTTCTACTGTTTTTTTTGTTTTGTTTTGTTTTGTTTTTGTTTTTGTTTTGTTTTTTTGGTTTCTATTTCATTGATTTCTGCTCTGACCTTTATTATGTCTCTTTTCCTGCTGGATTTAGCCTTTCTTTGCTGTTATTTTTCCAGATCCTTTAGGTGCAGGGTTAGGTTGTGTATTTGAGACCTTTCTTGGTTCTTGAGAAAGGCTTGTATTGCTATATATTTTACTCTCAGGACTGCCTTTCCTGTGTCCTACAGATTTTGAACAGTTTTGTTTTCATTTTCACTTGTTTCCATGAATTTCTTCAATTCTTCTTTAATTTCCTGGTTGACCCATTCATTCTTTAGTTTAATGCTCTTTAACCTCCATGTATTTAAGTTCTTTTTAACTTCCCTCCTGTGATTGAGTTCTAGCTTCAGAGTATCGTAGTCTTAAAATATGCAAGGAATGATCCAAATCTTTTGGCACCAGTTGAGACCTGATTTGTGACCCAGGATGTGATCTATTCTGGAGAATGTTTCATATGCACTAGAGAAGAATGTATATTTTGTTGCTTTGGGATAGAATGTTCTGTATATATCAGTGATGTCCATCTGGTCCAATGTGTCATTTAAGGCCTTTATTTCCTTGTTGATCTTTTGCTTGGATGATCTGTCCATTTCAGTGAGGTGAGTGTTAAAGTCCCCTACTAATACTGTATTATTGTTATGTTTATTTGCTTTTGTTATTAATTGGTTTATATAGTTGGCTGTTCCCATGTTAGGGGCATATTTACAAATAGATCTTCTCATTAGACAGACCCTTTGAGTATGATAATAGTGTCCTTCCTCCTCTCTTATTATAGTCTTTGGCTTAAAATCTAATTTATCTGATAAAAGGATTGCCACCCCAGCTTTCTTTTGATTTCCATTATCATGGTGAATTGTTTTCCACCCCCTCACTTTAAATCTGGAGGTGTCTTTGGGTCTAAAATGAGTTTCTTGTAGATAGCATATTAATGGGGTTTTGTTTTTTTTATCCACTCTGATACCCTTTGTCTTTTGATTGGGGCATTTAGCCCATTTACATTCAGTGGAACTATTGAAAGTAGGAATTTAGTGCCATTGTATTACCTGTAAGGTGACTGTTACTGTATATTGTCTCTGTTCCTTTCTGGCCTACTAGTTTTAGGTTGTCTCTTTGCTTAGAGGACCCCTTTCAATATTTCCTGTAAGGCTGGTTTGGTGTTTGCAAATTCTTTCAGTTGTTTGTCCTGGATGCTTTTTATCTCTCCTTCTATTTTCAGTGATATCCTAACTGGATATAGTATTCTTGGCTGCATGTTTTTCTCATTTAGTACTCTAAATATATCATGCCAGTTTTTTCTGGCCTGTCAGGTCTCCATGGATAAGTCTGCTGCCAATCTAATATTTCTACCATTGTATGTTACAACTTCTTGTCCTGAGCTGCTTTCAAGATTTTCTCTTTGTCACTAAGACTTGTAAGTTTTACTATTAGATGAGGGGGTGTGGGCCTATTCTTATTGATTTTGAAGGGGCTTCTCTGTGCCTCCCAGATTTTGATGTATGTTTCTTTTGCCATATGAGGGAAATTCTCTACAATAATTTGCTCCAATAT